>NC_083770.1:5440700-5708200 GCF_963514075.1 Conger conger
AAATACATGAACTAACTACATGGTTATTTATACATTATCAAAACATAGGCTAAACTTAAAATGAGTTAACCATTAACAAATAGCCTAACTGGTTTATGGATACCTGAATGGACATTATGTAGTAGTCAAAATGAATGAATGATTTACAAATACATTAACAAGTCATGAGTTCAAGTCATCCCCTGTCGAAGTAAGTTGACATAGTTACCTTTGGTGCAATTCAGCATGGCAGAATTCAGCTACACAAATTGGAGCGGTTTAATTTGACCTTCACGTCACTACATTAATTTACAATGATTTACCACGTTAAAGGTAGGAAGATATTGCCCATTTCTCTCATTTCTACTTTCCAATCCAGAGCCATGTTCACGCTTATAACTAAAGCACCAATCTGCTGAAGGTCAACATTCACAGTTATGCAGGAATTCATGTTAGGGTGACTGTAAAGGACTCACCTGAAGATGCCAGAATAGGTCCTAGTGCTCTAGCCAGCGCGCCCAAACTCCGCAGGATTCCCATCACCGTACCTTTCTGTGTGGCTAAGCCTGTAGAGGCAGAACATTCATATGCTTTTGAATGTAAACAAGTAAAAAAATTAATTAAATGTAATGACATTGACAATAATCAATAATCACTCACCATATTCAGAGACCTGGGCTGATAGACAAGGAACAACAACTGCAGCTGCTGCAAGATTAATGAAAACTAAATGAACTTGCAGAATAAATGCACAAAATATGTTACATTAACTATGTGGAACGGACAGGTCTGTACTCATTAACCTCACCCACAATGCCCCTAGGATGGTTCTATGAAATGAACCCCAAGAAGAGTGTTTGGTTGGAAGCTTTTCCAAGAAGGCCCCATAAAATACTGAATGTGTGCTTCATGAAACTCATCTCCAGTGATGTGAAAACATATTTGCAACCTTTGTGATTTCCTTTATTATTGTGCATTTATCACACGGATCTTTAGACAAAATCTAATACAAGGCAAAGGGAAAATGAGTAAATACAAAACACATTTTTTAAGTAATTTAATTTTTTAAACCCATATTGCCCATGTGAAAAAGTAATTGCCCCCTTAAACTTCACAGCTTGCACCACCTTTAGTAACAATACAACCAAATGCTTCCTGTAATTTATTCACATTTCAGGTCCAGCCACAGCATCTCTATTAAGTCAAACACCAGAACTTTAATTTGGTTTCTTTTCAGTCATACAGATGTGGTTCTTCACTTCAGCTTCAGTTCAGGACAGCTCAAAAACGATCTGGTACAGAGCAGAATTCATGGTTCCTTCAATAATGGCAAGTTGTTACATTACATTACATTATTGGCAACGTACAGTTGATTAGACTAAGCAGGAGGCAATGCAGGGTTAAGGGCCTTGCTCAAGGGCAGCTGTACGGATGTTATTGTGGCTACAACGGGGATCAAACCACGACCTTGCATGTCCCAGTCCTGTACCTTAACCACTACGCTACAGGCTGCCCTTATCATCACACTACCACCACGTTTGATTGTTTGAATTATGTTCTTACTGTGAAATGCTGTATTTGCTATATGCCAGACATATAAGGACCACTTTAGAGGAAAGTGCAGGACAAGCATGACAAGCCTGAAGTGGGGGGCAATTGATATTGTCTCATGACAGTGAATCTGAGAGAGAAGAAGTGATCACTGTGACAAGTTATATGAAGTTCCACTCAGGACTAATTTGTCCATAGAATATTATCATAGAAGGCTTGGGGATTAATGCTAGATGCCACCCCTCCAGTGATCAAGATTCTGCTGTTTGCTCATTGAGTATCTCCAGCTACCTACTGGTAAGTATTTTATCTATGAACATTGTGTTGCATTATGTTTCAGATGACACTCTTGAAACGTTAGCTGTTGTTAGCCAGCTCTATTTACATTACTTCAGCACTATATTTCATTGTCTGGGGGACTGCAGCACAAGCCTGAGCAAAAGTTCCAGGTGTCACTTTTAGACTGGGAGGTTATCAACCAAGCTGCGGCAAATACAACAGTGACATGCAAACATTAGAAAGTCAGCCTAAACCTGACAAGTATTCAGTAATTGAGGAAGTCAAGAAGGGGGCAAATACCTTTTCATGGCACTGTATAATTGGGCTTCAAGGTATAAAGATCTACCAGAAAACCTTTGATTCAACTGTCAATTACATTCAGATATTTGTTAATTTAGTAAATGATAAATAAAACAAACCTTTGAATTAGTCATGTAGTAATGTTCCAATTCTATTGTCACTTCCCTGCTTTACCACCCACACCAAAGACAAGTTTTTATTTAAAAGAAGCATGAGATGTTTTTGAATAATAACCTCATAACCAAAGACCTATTTACTTAAAACACCATGTTTGTAAAGCTTACCAAATGAGTACAGAAATAACCCCATGTAGAGCATAGTCAAATTGCATGCTAGTCCAATGAGAATGAAGGCTGGGATCAATGATATGATTGCCTGGAAAAAAAACAAGTTTTAAAACTAGGTTTAGATTTTCAGTAGAAACTCTCGAGTTTGCAGGTCATTGTACTTTTGACAGTATACATTGTCATGTGTGGTACACTGGCTGCCTATTGCTGCACACATCCGCTTCAAGGCACTAGTGTTGGCATTCCAAGCTGCTAAGGGGACTGCCCCTGTACATCCAAATTGCTCCCTACACCCCAGCAAGACCACTCTGGTCTGCTAGCTCAGACCTGGATGAAAGTGTTGTGTTGTGTCCAAGTACACAAATCCTCTACTTGAGTGAAAGTACCGTGGTAAAATATACTAAAATATAAGTAGAAATTTCTACTTGAGTTAAAGTACTGAACGATATTGATTGGAGGGAAACATAAAATTAACAGATATTTGATCAACATACATACCCACTGGTACACAATGATGTAAAATCTATATTCAAATCGTTTTACAGGAAGTGGAGGGAAAATAGTGAAGCAGTAGCTCACTATAAAAAAATAGCATAAAACATGAAGACTTTTTTGTGCAAAAATCACTCAATTTAAATACAACCGATCCCGAGATGGGTTTGGGTAATTCAGAAATATATGGGTTTTTTGTACAACTGTACATTTTATTACATTCGAATTAGACCTCGAAATTCTACATTTTGACGATCAATTGTCCATAGACTTAACATGGGGGAGACGCATGCTAATACGAATTAGGCTAATTGCATGTTACATTATTAAATGGACATGAGAATCACAAGAGACCGTTATGTTCAGCAACTGTATTGCAGCAGGCAGTAGATGACATTTAGCACACTGACAGGAGCAGCAGTCAGGCTGACGGACTGTCTAAATTGGCAAGCAAGCACTCAATTTATGAAAACAGAGTACAGTAGCGAAATAGTCAGGTACAGTAAAGCGAGGGTGGTCAAAAAGAGGCCAGCAGGGCCGGCGTACACAAATTTAAAACTTAAAACACTCCTGGATGGAGTTTTCCGAGCTGCACTCCTTTGGGGCATCTACCCTAGCTAATGTAGCTAGCTATATTGGCTGGCTACCATAATTAAAGCTAACGTATGGGGTATCCTTGACCCTATCCTTGAAATTAAACTGTTCCTTGGTTTTCCTGACCTGCACTGTAGGAAATTAAACAAAAACTAATTAAACATCCCACTAATTTTGCTAGCCAGCTCAGTGAGATAACAGTGCAACATTAGCTAACTAGCTAGTCAGCAACTAATGTATTAGAATAATAAATGTAGCTAGCTAACTTAAGTTAGCTATATACTGTAGCAACACTAGCTCAATGTAACCGCTAACTCTATAACTGTGGTGACTACAGTTATCTTTCAGCAGGACTTTTGTGGTTAACTCATGTCTAGCTAGATTAGATAACTAGCTGTAACTTGCTATGACCAGCACCTGTGGCGAAGCTTAACATAGTCTAAAAATGATCCCTTTCATAATTTGTTTCTGTTATCCAAATTGCATTAGCCAGGTAGCTAGCACTAAGCTAAATTGGTCTGTTTTGTTCAACTAGCGAAACGAGCCAATACCAATGTGTTTCATTCATTTCCATGAGTAACGTACAGCATAGCGTTTGAGGAAGCTCCATTGTTTTTATTGTTTTTTTTTTGTTTACTTTATAAGCTATTTTACAAAGTTATGGCATTTTTCAAAGCTATGTCTAGGTTTTTAGAGGCATTTTAGAGGAAAGTGCTGGACAAGCATGACAAGCCTGAAGTGGGGGGCAATTCATATTGTTTTACAGTACTTAAAGCATTATGCTATAAATAGATTGATATGGCTGTCCGAATGACATAAGCACTGTTTTCAACATATTAAGTGATTTTACCCATTCAACAGTCTTGATCTGATGACCTGGTTTGATCCTGCGTGCATATCCTCCCTGAATTACTGCCATGGTGATTCCAATGAAGAAAAACATCTTCCCCTGGTCCATGCTGCAAAATATAAAGATGCCATTTTAACATCAGTTGTGTTATAACAAGGTACCTGCTAGGGATGAGCATGGTTAAGCAATTAACCGGCTAACCGAAATGGATACTTGATCAAAATCAGTTTTAAACATTTTGTTTTATTAATCCTGCAGTATAGCGGTAGCTATAATTCTTATTAGTGTGACTGCGAAGTAACACACTACTGTTATTCAAAATGCAACTTGCATAGCAACCACCTAGCAACACCCTAGCAACCACCTAGTAACAACCTGTCAACACCTTAGTAATTACCAAGGAACATCTTAGCAACCATCTAGCAACACCCTAGCAACCACCTTAGCAACCACCTAGCAACACCCAAGAAACCACCACAAAACGAAATTACACAAAACTATGGATGCTCAAAAAAGCATATAACAGAGTTTTCATTGGATGGGCAGATGATTCCTCTAAGCCTTGCTGTTTATAAAAATGCTTTTAAGATTGTTCTACAGTCCCCTCCAAAAGCATTGGAAAGGCAAGTCCAATTCCTTTGTTTCTGTAATACACTGAATACATTTGGGGTTGAGATAAAAAGATGGACATAAGACAAGAGTTCAGTATTGCAGCTTTTATTTCATGGAATTTTCACATCGATGTGTTAAACTACTTAAACTACTACATAGCACCTTTGGTATCAGACCACCCAATTTTGGGTGAGCAAAAGTATTGGAACAGTTAAATAAAGTAAGTAAATAACACTTAATATTTGGTAGCATATCCCTTGCTTGCAATAACTGTATCAAGCCAGCGACCCATTGACATCACCAAACTGTTGCATTTTTATTTTGTGATGCTTTTCCAGGCTTTTACTGTAGCCTGCTTCAGTGTTTTTGTTTCGGGAGGTTTTCCTTTTGATCTCCTCTTCAGGAGATCAAATGCATGCTCAATTAGGCTACGGACTGGTGATTGACTAGGACAGTCTAAAACCTTCCACTTTTTCTCCCTAATGATGTCATTTGTTGTGTTGGCAGAGTGTTTTGGGTCATTGTCTTGCTGCATGATGAAGTTCCTCCCAATTTGGACGCATTTCTCCACATCTTGGTACTGATTTTTAGAGTTGCCATTTTCAGGCAACCATCCCTTTTCAGTGTTATGCCTTCAAAATATTTGGAGTTTGGAGATATTACTGCTGATACACTGCTATAGACATCTTGTCTTTTGTGCAACCATAAATTCATGAAGTTATTTTTTGCGAAACATTTTTTTCTGAAATCATGCCCCTCTTGTGCAGTAATATATCTAATTAATGTGCGTATGCTGACTTTTATTGTTTTGGTGGTCCAGCCTATTGTAGCATGCTTGTAAAGCCTATTATGGGAGTTCAAAAAATAGACTTTTAATCAGTTAATCAATTAAATGTCGCCTGTTAACCGAATCATGAAAATACTGAGTGCCCATCCCTAGTGCCTGCAAAGCACCTTGGTCTTTCCATTCATCAACTCTTGTTTGAGTCTTCTGCTTAGATTTACTTTTGGTGGATCTCTGGTGCAACCTGAACTTTGGGCACTTGACTTGTTAAACCTCCAAATGCTTTAAGCCTGGACTGTGAACCATTTTGAGCTTTGACCTAATTATCTAAACTCACTGTTCTTTATCCTCAATGCATAACAAGTTTAGCATTGACTTATCCAGGTCATGAAAATGTAATTGTTGTATTGTAATGTTCATTGACTTCCTTCAGTCAGAAGCTAGCTTTCGGTTTTGCCCAGTTCAGAGTAAAGTTCCATTGAGGTTGTTTCCCCCAACACATACCTGGTGAACTGGAAACGCTGATGAGTCAGAAAGCTGAGTGTGAACTCCAATCCAGAGAAAAGAAAAATGTAGGAGAAGTAGACCAGGCCGAGTGCTTTCAGGTTCTCCATACCTGATGTCCACCAAAAATAAAGTAACAGGCACTCTTAAAAAAATATGAAGCTATGGTACTGGTTCAACTATTGAGGAACATAAATATTGAAACATCAATGATATGGTTTGGGCAAGCAGGTATGTGACTCACGTTCTTTGGAGGGCGAGTCCTCTCTCCGTGTGACAGCAGAGAAATGGAACAAAGCCACTGGGTTCATAAGGTCCCCTGCTCCCTGGATGCCGGAGGACATTGAGGAGGCCTGATGTATGAAGCAGCAGTTAGTATGCTTGCAATGCCATGACTGACAGCAGTAGACCATTTGTGAACTGACACATCCATACCGCTTTCAGACAGACGCGGTTCTGGTTCTGGCTCTGGTTCCGTTCTAGAGTCTTAGAACCTTGGTGCTTTCTGGCGAACCAGCCCACGTCCATACCAGTTTAAGCAGAACCAAAGTTCCACCACCCTCCATCATCAACAGAGGGCGTTGCTCAATGCACAAGGCAGGCGGAATATGACACGCCCACGGTTCGCCCATGGTCTCATGGTCCCAGTCTGTCACACTACCTTGTTAGTTGATCATATTTCCATGTTTGTTTAGCAAGCTGTCTTATGAATGAACGCCAGAAACAAAGAAACCTTTCCAACAGGTTGACAAGAGCTCACCTTTGTGTCTTTATGCAGAGTTTCAGGTAGCATGAGGAAGATGAAGAGTAGGTCTGATGTGGAGAAGAACAAAGCCAGTAGAGCTGGGCCAAGGTAGAACACCTCTTCCAAACTGGACCTTCGGGCAAAGTATGCCCCAATCAGAGGACCTACTGTGAAGCCCACTGAGAAAGCTACACCAATCATTGCCTGACAACAACACAAAACACATTGAGAGTATTTCAGATTCCTCAAAAGACATTCTTGCTTTGGCTGTAATTCTTGGGTAGTAACACTGGGTAGTGAAGCAGAAAAGCTGACCTCACAGATAGGAAAAGAGGAAACATGACTGGAATGTGTCCGGATTGAAATGGCATTCCTACCATTCCTCGACTTCGTGCTTTGGAGCAGGACAAGTCAGCCACAACGGCGGTGCAGAGGCTGACATTACCCTTGCAGATGCCCCCCACCACTCGGGACAGCAGGAACATGCTGAAACTGCGGGACAAAGCCCACAAGGCATAGGAAGACATCAATCCCACCTGAAAACAAAAAGGCCCACATAGGTATTTGTTGGTAGATAAAATGTTACATTTGTTTGTAATCAATATTATCCATAGTTCCAAATGAATGTAGTTTAGATGGGAGGGGGCCAGGTATAACACTTATATGAATGTTATACATGCACAGTTCTGTGCATTAGTGTGTCAGTAGAAGAGTGCAAATTTGAGATTACAAAGCATTCATTTAAAATGTTACAGATAATGTTTTGTATTTCATTAAAAAAAGCAAAGTAACATATTAACCCCTTAAGTATCACCCCTTTTCTTAATGCAAGCTTGAAAATTACATACCCAAAATAAAATGCAGACTTATTCTTGAACCCCTTTGACTACAGGCATCTTCTGAAAGGTAACCATTTTGGGTTTGTTTTCCAAGAGTCAGAATTACTAAATTAAAGTTAAAAAAACTCAAACACAGCGGAAGTGGAAAGATTCAGTGAAAAGATTATCTGTTTTTGAGTGGATACAGATTATTGTGGCAAAGCCTGACGCATAGAAACACAATGGAGCCACAGCCAAAACACTGGACAAATCCCATTTCAAATTTTATGACAATATTACACTGCACAATGTACATGTAAGTCTTTAATTTAGCAATTAAGCTATAATCTGATTTACAATGTTGACATGAAACTATTAAGATGGCCCATAATAAAGCTTGATAATGCGATTAAATACTTCTTCTACTTCTGATTTTTTCCCTAAACAAGGTGGTCATAAGCAGTATTGTTTACACAGTTACAAAATGGGATGGTAAACGTTTATAAAAACTGATGATTTGTCACATCCCTAGAATCGAACATATCATTTTCATGGCTGAATAATCCAGCATGTTGTATTTGACATAAAACAATGGGCCAGTTGAGATGCAAATTCAGCTTAGTCCTGGACTAAATTAGGTTTTCTACATTTAAAATAGAATTTAGTAAAGACCCAACCCTGTGTCCCAGCTACCACCCCCTATCGCTCATCAACACCGATCTCAAAATTATCAGCAAAGCACTAGCCACCCGAATTGAAATGGTTACCACATCACAAATCTATCCAGATCAAACCGGATTTATCAAAAACACTCTTCAAACAATATGCATAGGCTTTTCAATTTAAATCATATAGCGAATCAAAACGAAACTAAAACAATAATCACTTCACTAGATGCAGAAAAGGCATTTGACAGAGTAAATTGGACATGCCTGTTTAAAACACTCGATAAATTTGGCTTTGGAGAATCATTCATTCACTGGATAAAAATATTATATAATTCACCAATGGCCACAGTTTCTACTAACGGACTAACATCACAGAGTTTCACACTGCACAGAGGGACCAGGCAAGGATGCCCACTCTCACCAGCTTTATTTGCCTTGTTCATTGAACCACTAGCCGCTGCAATACGTCAAAATGATCAAATAAAGTGAATCCATACCCCCTCTACACACCACAAGATCAGTCTTTATGCAGATGACATATTGCTCTACCTACAAGACCCATCAAACTCCCTGCATGAGGTCATCAGTCTCATTAATTCATTCTCTCAAATATCCGACTATGCTATAAATTGGACAAAATCAACTTTTTTACCCATAAATAGTGCCGACTAGAATGCTACATCTCAGAACTCACCCCTCACCTCCACTAGCAATATTTAATATCTGGGTATAAATATTTCCACCAAGCTGTCAGAGTTGTTCCTCCTTAATTTCATTCCATTAATAAATACAATTGAAGATGACTTAAACTGTTGGACAAACTTACCACTATCTCTAATTGGCAGAACAGCAACTGTAAAAATGACCATACTACCAAAAATAACTACCTCTTCAGAATGATTCCAACCCAGCCCACCACAAAATGGTTTAATTCATTAAACTTCATCAAAACTGAATTCTATTGGAAAAATAAAACGCCCCGGATCAATCGAGGACTGGAAGCCCCAAACTTTTATCAATACTATTTGGCAAACCAGCTAAACTACATCACAAACTGGATTCTAGCTACCAACTGCGGTATGCTAGTTTGAAAGTTGATTGTACTCTTCAAGGGTTCTGATTTTCTGTATGTTTACACTAGGACTTGGAACTGTACTGTCCTCTCAGGTCCTCTTTGCACTTGTTCTTGTGTTTGATTTGCACTTTGTTGTAGGTCGCTGTGGATAAGTGCGTCTGCTAAATGCCATGTAATGTAATGTAATGTAATGTAAATTCATCCCAACCAACAAGACAACCCATGGATAGAAATAGAACAGAATGTAAAGAAATTTCCATCTCCGATCTACCATTCCTCAGTGCTTCAATAAAACCCCACAACTGCATCACAAAAACACTGTCATTTCAACAACTCTGACTGCCTGGTGGAAAATTTACAAAATCTTTAAATTCCCAATGAACCCATGCAAATACACTCCAATATGGCACAATCCTGACTTCTTGCTTAACAAAACACCACTTTCCTTCACCTCATGGAAACAAAAAGGTATCACACATCTTCAACACATCTTTCAGGATGGCACCTTCAACACCTTCCAGGATTTGGTCCATAAGTACACTACTGGGGAAGAGCAATACCTCCAGTACTTTAAATTAAAATAATGAACAACTACTTACAACTACCTTCGCTAATGGATGAAATTAATAAAAGAATCAACACCAAAAAAATTATCTCCAAATTACACCAACTCACCATTTCTGGAAACAAGTCACAGACCAAACGTCTCCCATTATGAGCTGTAGCATTACACTCTGTCCATCCCTCTGTCTACTAGGAGACCTCTCAACAATCAACCCACCAAATCAAAATTCCAAACCTATACTCATTGCCCTAGCTATCGCCAAGAAAACCATCCTCTTAAACTGGAAAACAAGACACAAAATAAACATAACACAAATCTTCTCAATGAACACATATCCATGGAACTAATCTCACACCAGCACCAAAGCTCACACTTGGAAAACATTTGGGGTCCTTTCATAAAATCATTCAATTTGCCTGTGGACTAACCCCCCAACCCCACCCTCACCAACATATACTCACATACTCCAGAAACTCCTCTCTGCAATACCATATCCCAGTCCAGCCTATCCATAATCATGCATATTTTCCTTTTACTGTTCTTTTTGTTTGTTTGTTTTTTTGTATTTAAGAATGTATTATTCATGCTCATCATGTTATCTTTGTATTTTATTTTATTTTTTCCCCATCTTTATTTTTATTATTATTATTACTTTTCTCCCTTTTTCCACACTATCCAATCAAGGCTCCAATCAACAATCCAGCCTGTCCACCTGTCTGTTTGTCTGTTCATCCTCCTGTCTATCTGCCAGTTGGCCAACACATGTGTACACAAGTCACTCTTTCCACACTTATTTTTTTTAAATGCTTTTAATTTATTGTTATTTTTAGTTACTACGGTGTCTGTTTTGTTTTAACCTCCCCTCAAAGGCTTCATACTGTTTTCTCTCTCTCTTGTATTTTCTTTATTCTGCAGTAATTATAAATGTATTTCTGATACTCGTCAAAACTAGATTCATACCCCAGGATGTACATAACACCAGTGTCAGGGGTTGGTTCCTCAGTTGCAACGAAGGAATGCACTCTGACCACTACACGACTTGTAGGAGCTGGAGTAATGTGAACACAAGAGCAGAGAGGCTGAACACTCAAAGACGCTCAAAACAAAATAATCTGTACTGAAGGCTTCTAGCGTATAATGTATATTGACACAAGAACATACGGGCATGCAAATTCAAGAGCAAAGAACTAAGCAAAAGGCATTACTAATGTAGGGTCGAGCACAGGTGCAAACCATTACGAATTACCACAGGTGAAGACAATAACAAGACAAAAAACCCGAAATACAAGACGATGGCACCCTCTGGTGATCCACAGAGGATGTAGCAACCATAGTCCCCACAACAAGGACAAACATTTGGAGTGGATTGGTCAGAGCAGTAAAATTTGATGTGTTTCCCAAAGGTGGGCACCAGTGTCCACAAACCTCTCCATATTGGAATATTGTGTGCACCTTTTTCCCTCCAGGAGCCATTTATACAGAGGGTGGTCCCCTCTGGAACCCCAAAACACAACTTTTTTTTTATTTTTATGTGTCCTTTTGGAGAGTTTCTTTCAAAGGCATGATGGTGTACTGCATGTCCAATCAATGAACTGAAATACAAGCATGATGGCCAATGAGAAATCAACTGCTAGAGAGCTGCTTTATCTATAGCTTGGCAAGCAGGTGGAGTGGTTTATGATTGATTTTGTCCAAAACTCCTGTCCAGCGAATATTGCATTTATTTGGAAACTTAAAATTAGCTTAATTTTTTTCAAATATGGTCCCACGGGTTCACTGTGCATGACATTTATTTTATTACATCCGATTGATTTTTTTTTTCTTCGATCAGGTAAATCTCATTGTTGATTGGTTCAGAAAGTGCACTGGATTGACAGAGTGAATCTCTGTGGTTTTGATGATTCAAACCACTTTGCTTGGAAAACATGAACTCAGGCTGAATACCTGGTAGAATAGAATTGAGGGTATAAGCACAATGGGCCCTATTTTAAAGTTTAAAGGGATTTTGGAGGGGACTGCATTACCGTTGCGCTGCCTATAGGCCAATTCTCACCAAATTTTTTATAACTGCTTAATTTTGATTAGCTGATCGTGGCCATATTTCTTCAGATACTGTATTACTTTGTCATTGTACATGAAATTGGGAGCTGACAGAAAGACATAACATGCAAAGTTTAAATTTGATTGGTAAATTAATTGAGGAGTTTGAGGCATTATATTTATATTCCTCTTACAGCACTTACTACATTGGCATGCAGCCCCAGATGCTACTATTGCACAAGTTTGCAAAGTTGCATGATGATCAGATAAAGCATTGAAAAGTTACAGCTGTTTCAGTAAAAATGGCCACACCCACAACAATTGACTGACATGTCATTGTTTGCAGCATCATAAAAACAGTCATAACTTTCATTGGGGTTAATCCCAGCATGCTCTGTCTCTGATTTGGTGAAGATTTGATGACCTTAATGGAAGAAAAAAACGTGTTTTCAAAAACATGATGCTGATGTTGTTACTTGAAGTTATTAATTGGAAGGAGTAGGATCTAGTGATGCAATTATTGTATTTTCCCTTAACAATAGCACATAGTACACACTTTCACACATTTTATGGGGCAGTAGCAGGTTAAGCTTCAAGGTACTCACCAGGATTTGTGATGATTGGACAAAGCACTCATGAGTTACACCTGTTTTAGTAGGCCCATAACATTTGATTGTCATGGAGAAAGGTTAATTCGTTAATGTAATGTAATGAAATGGTTTGCTCCTTTTTCCCAGGGTTACACCAGGCCTGCGCTTTGCCAAATTTGGCGAAGATTGTTTCAGTTTTGTAGAAGAAGCAAAAAAAAGGAAAGTCTAAGAGGTTGCCGACGTTATTTATTAAACTTCTGCACAAGTTTGATAAATTACCGTACTGCTCCCTATTGGCAATTGTCAACAATTATTTTGTTAGCACTGTACACGCTGACCAGTAGCACACATGGACCAAATTTCAAGATGACAGGACCTTGGTCCATCAAATGCAATAAACGGAAGCCACACAGGCAACCAATTTGACCAGTTCACTTATCGATAGTTTTCGCTACCAAGTTTGAATGTGGTCTAACTTGCTAAGATAACTACGTAGCTATAAAGCAGTGTACTCTTGTAAATATAGATGTCTTCAAAACTTGAGCAGCAATGACTCAACTTACTTTTATTATACTAGGGGTGCGGATGGATAACAACTTAAATGGTTAACCAAAACAGCAGCCATTTTGCATCATTTTTTGATTTGGGACACAGACAGGGTCCCGCCTCCTTCTGCAAGGGCCGACCACAGCCAACGACATGCACATGCAAGGCAGAAAAAATGCATCCAAAAATTCCAGGTTTTTCCAGGACGCATGGGAACCCGGTTCCCTGTGAATAGTATAGAAGACACCGGAATACCCACTGTGGTCAGCATCATCAGCGGTCTTCTCCCATAGTAATCGGACGCTGCCCCAGTGAGAGGTGAGGACAGGAACTGCAGCAGAGAGAAGAGTGACCCGATCAAACCTGAGAAGTAAAACACACAGAAAGTGACTACAAAGGTATGTTGTCATCCATGCTGGCCTTAAAATGAACATAATGGACAATAGGTTAAAAAATGTATTCAATGAGGCAGCTGATGTCTAAGAACGACTGAACTTTTCATTACCGCCAAAGAGAACTGTGTTGCATTTTGTTTCAATGGGAGCCCCAATAGCTTCTCTGAACCAATCCACAACGCTCTGGAGTGACTGATACACAGCATCCTGTTGAAAAGACAAAAGGTCAAATACAGCAATTTGTAAAATGGGCAGGACAAACCTTGCAATCTGATTAGTTACTCCTTTACAGTCTATTTCAATTATCAGTCTGCGGCTAACTACCAAGCCAGTTTGGCAGAACAGAACAACGTTAGAGTTTACTAACATTGCAAAGCAACCACCTGGTACTATCTACTGGACCATGGAACTATTTTCTTGTAAATTATTCTTGTGATGTTAATAAAAACATTCAAATGTTTAAACATGCCCCGATATTATTTCAATTACACAACAGAGTGCCTAATTCATAATGCTGTCACTATGTAAAAAATACTTAAAACTCAATTTTGCGATCAAAAGAAAAAACGCATTCAAGTGGTGCACACTGCTACTGCTGATTTTCCATTTTTTGATGCCCTGTTATAAGGCATCAGTAAGGTAACATGGAAAAGGGAAACAATGGTCAACGAGCCAACAAGCCCAGTTCAATTTAAACAGCTTATGCTGCTCCCTTGGAAATATGCTGTCCTCATAACCTGTTTGATTGCTCTACTTTATGTTGTAAAATGTTGGAAATAAGCCTCCTCCCACTGGATATCTGGTTCCCATGGAAGATCAAACAGGTTATGACGACAGCATATTTCTGAAAAACAAGTAGGCTCATTTCCAACGTTTTACATAGTAAAGTAAGTAGTTTCCATTTAATATTCACTTTTTTGCATATGTGATATCAGGTAACAAAAAAAATCTCAATTTTACAACAAGGAACTGATAAGACATAACTGTGTGTATGCTTCATATTAGCCAGTCTGTCCATAACTGTCCAGTCCAGTCTGTTGGCATACCTTGTGGTTGTAGATAATGCTATGGCTGTTTGGGCTTGATGTTACTTTGTTATCTTTTGTGCTGCAACACTTGCCCAGTCTGGGCTAGATCTCTGCCACATGCAAAAATATGTTTTACATACCGATAACATGTATTTGAATTCAAGAAAATTATGCCTCCAAGAACATCAGGCATTGTATATATTTTACAACCAGTACATAGAATGTCTGTTTCAAGACACTGGGCAGGTCGTGTAAAACCGTGGTGATACTGGACTACTTACTTCAGTTTGTCCATAGTGGTCTAGAATAGAGGGAAGAAGAGGTAGAATTAAGGTGAATCCAAGCAAATCCAGGAGCAGGGCGAAGAAAACCACCGCAATAACCCTTGAAGAGCCATTGTCCTCTTGAGAAGTTGTATCCGAGCGTTTCATCCTGTCACGAGAGGGTGGCTGTCGAGAATAAGACACATCTGATAAATCTGATAAGCGTACAAAAAGCGGTAAGCCGATTTGGAGCACTGAGATGCCCCAATATTGAATGCGTGGAACACAAGCAAATCGATAAGCTCATATAAAAGGAAAAGAAAGCAGTTAATGTAGTAATAGCCTATATATTTTTCTTTAAGACAAAGAAAACTTCTTGCACTTCAGAGTCTTGGGTCCCACCCCTTCGCACAATGATAAACTAAGCTACCAGGAAGTTCTTGTCTATATCAGCGAGACAATAAATATCTTAATGTAAACAGAGTAGCTGTGAACACGAAATCACTGAATCACACGATGGCTACCGTGATGCCAAAGTACAATAAGGAAATGAGTAGCCGACTTCCCACAACCTATCATCATAAAATAACTTCATATATCTAAATAAGGAAGTAACCAAGTTAGCTTCACAAGTAGGCTAAAGTAAAAGGAAACACAGAAATAAATTGGCCTATGTGACTGTAGTTTTAAAAACAGTAACGAATTGTCATGGCAATATTTTTGCCGTGGAAATTTACAACTACTTCACTTCAAATCCTTCTTAACGTTGGCCAATAGTTAAATAATATTGTCGTCTGTACTATGGGATCACTATGAGTCACTGCAAATAAGTACATGTGGCTTCCAGCCTATTTGTGTTTAACATACATTTGTAGCGGAAAGTGTCTAAATTCAAGGAGTAGCCAACTCGAGGCAGTTTTCTTTTCAGAAGTGCATGTAGCCTATGCTTCAAAAACGAGCCGTTTACAACATCCATCCACGAATTCCAATCGCTAAACTAGCAGCTACATTCTCGTTGACGCATTAGCCTACCTTCAAAATCAGTGGCGTATCTTGGGTTTGTCTGTCTCCAATACTGAATGACTGAACATTCTGTTTTCATAGTAATGCATGGCAAAATCTGCCTTCTAATTTCTAGAGAACCAGGAAGCGGTTTCCTATTTCACTTTCTTGCATAGGAAAGAAATGTGACGTATGCATACAGAATCTGCCGGGGTAGTTTGAAACGTTTCTGTTTTAAGAGATGTGTATATTAAATACAATTTAGACCAATGACTATGAAATTGTATTTGGGTATTCCTCTGGGTCATCCGGTGCCTTTTCTGTCCCAAGTAAACACCTCTTTGATATTTGCTGTAAAATATGTAACATTATTACTCCAAAATAACTTCAATTTTAGGTTTAGGTCTTCTTCGTCATATTAACTGAAATCTATGTAGCTATTAACCCTCTAAAGAGGTTTGGGTCTGTGGGACCCGTTTTCAATGTTTACTAAAATAAAAATCCATCCATCCATTATCCGAACCCGCTTATCCTGAACAGGGTGGCAGGGGGGCTGGAGCCTATCCCAGCATACATTGGGCAAAAGGCAGGAATACACCCTGGACAGGTCGCCAGTCCATCGCAGGGCACAAACACCATTCACTCACACACTCATGCCTACGGGCAATTTAGACTCTCCAATCAGCCTAACATGCATGTTTTTGGACTGTGGGAGGAAACCGGAGTACCCGGAGGAAACCCACGCAGACACGAGGAGAACATGCAAACTCCACACAGAGAGGCCCCGACCGACGGGGATTCGAACCTAGGACCTCCTTGCTGTGACGCAGCAGTGCTACCCACTGCACCATCCGTGCCGCCTAAAATAAAAATGATACAACAAATATTTTTTTCAACCTTTGACTCATAACCCTTGGCTCATTTTCTGTGAAGAACATGTAAATTAACTCATTTTCATTGAGTACACACTGTGCACCCCCCTACACATTTACATTACATACAGTATGAGGTTTACAGTGGTGTGAAAAAGTGTTTGGATGGATTCCTATTTTTTTGCACGTTTGTCACACTTAAATGTTTCAGATCATCAAACAAATTTAAATATTAGTCAAAGACAACACAAGTAAACACAAAATGCAGTTTTTAAATTAAGGTTTTTATTATTAAGGGAGAAAAAAAAATCCAAACCAACATGGCCCTGTGTGAAAAAGTGATTGCCCCCTAAACCTAATAACTGGTTGGGCCACCCTTAGCAGCAACAACTGCAATCAAGCATTTGCAATAACTTGCAATGAGTCTCGTACAGCGCTGTGGAGGAATGGAATTTTGGCCCACTCATCTTTGCAGAATTGTTGTAATTCAGCCACATTGGAGGGTTTTCGAGCATGAACCGCCTTTTTAAGGGCATGCCACAGCATCTCAATAGGATTCAGGTCAGGACTTTGACTAGGACACTCCAAGGTTTTCATTTTGTTTTTCTTCAGCCATTCAGAGGTGGACTTGCTGGTGTGTTTTGGATCATTGTCCTGCTGCAGAACCCAAGTTCGTTTCAGCTTGAGGTCACGAACAGATGGCCGGACATTCTCCTTCAGGATTTTTTGGTAGACAGCAGAATTCATGGTTCCATTTATCACAGCAAGTCTTCCAGGTCCTGATGCAGCAAAACAGCCCCAGACCATCACACTACCACCACCATATTTTACTGTTGGTATGATGTTCTTTTTCTGAAATGCGGTGTTACTTTTACGCCAGATGTAATGGGACACACACCTTCCAAAAAGTTCAACTTTTGTCTCGTCAGACCACTGAGTATTTTCCCAAAAGTCTTGGGGATCATCAAGATGTTTTCTGGCAAAATTGAGACGAGCCTTAATGTTCTTTTTGCTCAGCAGTGGTTTTCGTCTTGGAACTCCAAACTCCTGCCATGCAGGCCATTTTTGCCCAGTCTCTTTCTTATGGTGGAGTCATGAACACTGACCTTAACTGAGGCAAGTGAGGCCTGCAGTTCTTTGGATGTTGTTGTGGGGTCTTTTGTGACCTCTTGGATGAGTCGTCGCTGCGCTCTTGGGGTAATTTTGGTCGGCCGGCCACTCCTGGGAAGGTTCACCACTGTTCCATGTTTTCGCCATTTGTGGATAATGGCTCTCACTGTGGTTCGCTGGAGTCCCAAAGCTTTAGAAATGGCTTTATAACCTTTTCCAGACTGATAGATCTCAATTACTTTCTCTCTCATTTGTTCCTGAATTTCTTTAGATCTCGGCATGATGTCTAGCTTTTGACGATAATTTGGTCTACTTCACTTTGTCAGGCAGGTCCTATTTAAGTGATTTCTTGATTGAGAACAGGTATGGCAGTAATCAGGCCTGGGTGTGGCTAGAGAAATTGAACTCAGGTTTGATAAACCACAGTTAAGTTATGTTTTAACAGGGGGGGGCAATCACTTTTTCACACAGGGCCATGTAGGTTTGGATTTTTTTTCTCCCTTAATAATAAAAACCTTCATTTAAAAACTGCATTTTGTGTTTACTTGTGTTGTCTTTGACTAATATTTAAATTTGTTTGATGATCTGAAACATTTAAATGTGACAAACATGCAAAAAAAAAAAGAAATCAGGAAGAAAACCGTGTTGTCCTGGACATAACACAGGGACTCCGCGGCCACAATATCACTTGTGATAACTTTTTTACATCGCACAAGCTGGGACAGGAGCTCCTCAAGAGGAAACTGACAATGGTGGGAACAGTCAGGAAAAACAAGCCAGAGCTCCCACCTGAGCTGTTGGCCACATGGCATAGGCTTGTCAATTCCTCCAAGTTTGTGTTCACAGACAACACGACCTTTGTGTCCTACGTGCCAAAGAAAGGGAAAAATGTGGTACTGATGAGTACGCTCCATAGGGATGGGAGAATCTGTGGCCAGGAGCACCAGAAGCCACAAATCATAATGGACTACAACGCCACAAAAGGAGGGGTGGACAATCTGGACAAGCTGGAGAGTGACTATAGCTGCAAGAGAAGAGCACTACGCTGGCCGCTGGTCTTGTTCTTCAACATCCTGGACATCTCAGCCTACAATGCTTTTGTAATCTGGATGTCACTGAATCCAGACTGGAACAGAGGCAAGCTACAAAAGAGAAGGCTGTTTCTGGAGGATCTGGGAAAGGACCTGGTGAAACCTCAGATCCAGAGAAGACAGCTTATGCCAAGGTGGGTGGCTATATTCATTCCAGTGTGCATATGTAATTTCCTTGTTGTAAAGCACTTTGAGCTGCAATTATTGTATGAAAGGTGCTATACAAATTAAGTTTATTATTTTTATTATTATTATTAGGACCCCAGCTTCTGCAGCCATTGTGAGGCGGATTCAGAGGGATGATGCTGGTGCCTTACCCGCCCAATCCACAGAACCACCACCAACTCCAGTATGTGAAGTAAGTTTCAGTATTCATATTGTTGCATGTGTGTGTCTATCTTTCCTACCTTGGCCTGCTGTAACTTTATATGTGGAATGAACTAAGTGTGTTTTCATCATTCTAGGTTGCCGCCAAGAAGAAGCGATGTGATGTGTGTGGACCAAAGCAGGATCGAAAGACTCAGTTCACGTGCTGCAAGTGCAGAAAATTCATTTGCAACACACACTGTCAGACTGTGCCCCTCGTGTGGTGTGTAGATATTGTGTTCAATCAGGGCCGTTTGAGTAATGACTGGGTCTCTGAACAAAAGTCCAGCCCTCCTTGTGGCTGGGCCCCAGAAAGCTTTGCTGTTTTCCGCCTTATTGTGGGCATGTGTTCATTGTTAAATTTGTGTTCTGTATCCCAATTTCAATTTTATTTGAATCAATAAACACCAATATTGAAGACAGCCTTCTCTCCTTTATATTTGTTGAAGATAAACATAATTTATTCCTCCCAGTTTTGATTATTATTGATTTGTTTGACCAAAATCACATTTCATCACAAAAAACAAATACTAATGAATGTGATTTAGCAGGGGTAAATGGCACATATTAACTGTATATGCTATATGTTATGGTCTATATTGCTTGTAATTAAGATAAGGTCAACATCTGTGAAGTATTTTTACATAAATTGTTATGACTGTACTGTTTTAAGACCCCAATAATGGTATGGGTCCACCAGACCCGCGAAAAGGTCCTGAGTAACAGAAATATGTCCGCCGCACAAGGGTTAAAAAAAAGGGGGGGTGTATTTTAACCACTTTGCTTTTGGTACACGTGCCCATTTTTACCATGTCCCCAAGAGCAAATAATATTTTTTTACAATAAATATACGATATAAAATAATAAACACTCAAATACTCAAAAGTTAGACTGTTGGCGAATCCCAAGAAGCGTTGGAGGTGTTCTCGAGAGACAGGCGTGGGCCAGTTAGTGACCGCCTGAACCTTCTTGGGATCCGCCCTGATATGTCTCTGGAGAACTTGCCGGACGTGACTCTCATGTTCCTTGACATTGGTGGAGTAAATCAGCGGTCTTCCACTCGTCACCCTCTCGGATACGAACCAGGTGGTAGGCGTTGCGTAGGTCTAACTTGGTGAAGATGGTGGCATCGTGCAGAGGATGAAAGGTGGAGTCCATCAATGGCAGAGGGTATTTGTTTTTGACAGTAATGTTGTTAAGCTCCCTGAAGTCGATGCCGGGACGCAATGAGCCATCCTTCTTCTGCACGAAGAAGAATTCGGCGCCCATGGGTGAGGAGGATGGGCAAATCAGTCCATTGGTTAGTGGTGTCCAATCTTATCCTAAAAGGGCTGGCGTGGGTGCAGGTTATTGTTTTAACCCAGCAGTAACACACCTGATTATACTAATGAACTAATCGTGGTCTTTAATCAAGACCTTGGTGAGTAGAATCAGCTGTCTTAGTCCTGTGCTAAAACAACAACCTGCACACACACCGGCCCTTTCTGGATAAGATTGGACACCCCTGGGTTAGGCAGTCCTGGATGTATTTCTCCATGGCCTCACTTTCAGGTCTGGAGACGTTGTAGATACGGCTTGAAGGGAGTGTGGAACTGGGTAGCAGCTTGATGGCGCAGTCGTAAGGTCGATGACGGGGAAGCATCTGTGTCTGTGTTCCAGAAATGATCAGCTGGATGGGTTTGGTGATGTGGGTCATGCAGCAAAACGTCTTTCCATCCAACAACCGAGCATTCTCGGGGTGGGGCAGTGGGAGGGTGGGAATGTCCAGTTCCATGACCATCACTTCGTCTATGAGGTTCGCGTCCACACCGGAATCCACCAATGCGTTAACCTGGATCGCTCTCTTGGGGAGCATCAACATGGCAGTGAGTGTGGGGCGATAGTCGTTCCTGGCAGACCTTTCATGTCTGTTGAGCGCTCTCACCTAAACAGATGGGCCGGATTTCTTGGACCAAAGGGTGCACCGAACTTGGGTGTGTCCCAGCTTCCCACAATAGAAGCAGGAACTAGTCGTTCTCCGATATATCCGTTCCTCGGGTGAGATCTTCATACCCGCACGGGAAAGGTCCATGGGTTCGGCTGGCCGAGTAGGACCTGTCTCTCAATCCGGCATTGTCTGGCACGGTTGTCCAAACGAATGGCAGCATGGACGGGCGGGTCGAACTGGGCGATGGGTTCGAGCCGCACCAACTTGTCCTGGAGTGCCTCACTCAGACTGGCCAGGAACAGGCTCGCCAGAAGCGCATCATTCCAGTTGGTCGCCGCTGCGAGAGTGCGGAAGTTGATCGGATGGTCCGCCGCAGTTTTCCTGCCTTGGCAAAGGGCGATCAGGCGCTGGGACGGCTCTTGGTCATTGGATGGGTGCTGAAAGACTTTTTACGGATCTCTTTGGCAAAGATCGGGTACCGGGGAGGGACGCTGTCTTCACAGCATTGAGCTCCAAGTTGTTCTGACTGCACCAGGTCACCAGATGGTCAATCTCAAGTGAAGAGGAAGAACATCCTCTGCTGGGCTTTTTTGGTGAGGGAGCTGATGTTCTTCCTGCGGCAGCTGAAGAAGTTCAACCTGCCAAAGACGATGATGGTACACTTCTACACCGCCATAATGGAGTCCATCCTCACCTCCTCCATCACCATCTGGTATGCTGCTGCCACTGCCAAGGACAAGGGCAGACTGCAGCGTATCATCCGCTCTGCAGAGAAGATGATTGGCAATCTGCCATCTCTTCAGGACCTGTATGCCTCCAGGACCCTGAGGCGTGCAGGAAGGATTGTGGCCGACCCCTCTCACCTCAGACACAGACTGTTAGAAACACTTCCCTCTGGCAGGAGGCTGCGGTCCATCAGGACCAAAACCTCTCGCCACAAAAACAGCTTCTTCCCATCTGCAGCTGGCCTCATCAACAAGGCCCGGGGGACCCCCCACTGCCACAGAACCCTTACGCCACCCCCATAGAAACATTAGATCAATGCACTGTCTCCCTGTGATCAACTTCAACAAGGCCAGACCTATCCTGCCCCCATAGACTTTTAGATTTTGCACTTTAATAATATCTGACATACCCCGCTTCATTATCATCTTGTATTGCATTATTCTTTATTATTCTTTATGTTGTTCGCATGCACCCACTAACCACAGCAAATTCCTTGCATGTGAAAACTACTTGGCGAATAAAGTGATTCTGATTCTGATAAACCCCCGGACCACACAGCTGTAGCCCAGTCCAAAGCTGAGTAGCCCCATCATGTAGCCAATCCGACGGTCATCGCTGCTGTAGGTCTGCGCTTGCTGCCGGAACACAAAGTTGCATTGGAGCAGGAACGCCTTCCATCTCTCCGGTTCGCCGCCAAACCTCTCCGGGGGGGGGGGGGGGGTTGTTGTGGCTCCCGGAGTTGCCAGGTTCCCATGGGGTTGGTAGGTGGAGGAGCAGGCGGGTTGGCAGGTTGTTCAACTGGGTGTGGCTGAACCATGGTGGCGAGTGTCCTCATTTCAGCACACAGCTCTCGAATCGCCTGATGGCGCCTTGTTGCTGGAAGGCGTGGAATATGGCTGTTGAGTCAGCAGGTGTCGTGAGCCACGGACCCCGTGCCGAGCTCAGACCTCACGTTCCCACGAGCAGTACCCCACGAGGAGGTGTCTCGGGGACAAACTCTCTTTTCCTTTAAGTACTTTCGAACGTCCTGGAGAACTGGTAAGTTCTACTGAACTTCCAGCCCAGTCTCGAAGTGAAGGGGTGTGATGCAACGCTGTTATATGATTTCCTGTATTCACTGTACTTTCTCAGATATGATTATAGTCAGATATACTTATAATCAAAAGAATAGAGTTATACAGCTGACAGGTTAAATATCATCTTTCAGTTTGCTAATCACATACATTGCTTTGTATTCTTTCAAACGTATACCGGTGCATTTACTTGATTCACATAAGGTTCATATAACCCTATGCTCTTTCTAATTCACCTTTCCACCAGATGTTAATATCAAGATACACCCTTCAAATATCCATCCTCTTACCTTATCCTATGACTCCCCCTTCACGTAGATAAAAGCTACTCCTAGAATATTGTGGGCACGAACACCCCTAAACTTTTTTACTTTATTCCTACCTTATATAGTATCTTACTGAAAAATAAAAGCCATAAAAATGAAAGGAAACTTATAACTTTAAATCACCTAACAATGCTACCTTCTATAGTATCTTACTGAAAAATAAAAGACTTATAATGTTGAACTTCTATGTACTACTTTTCCTACTTTTACAAGTAATATAGATTATAATTACCACCCATGCCCTCAATATAGCCATCTCGTTTTCCGCAGGATTTGATCCCTCCTCCTTGCTGTTGATGAGCTCTTTGAACAGCTGCATTGGTTTGGGAATCTGGGGCAGGATCAGGACCCAGACTTTCGAAAGACGTGACTTTGCTCCAGTCACTGGCTCCAATGCCGCAGATGTCCTTGGAGACAGCCTTCACCTGCACTTCGTACCGCGAGTGCCAGTTGTATGGGATGTGCACTGGTATGTCTTCGAACACGTCGGGGGGTTGCAGTGCAGCCGCAGCATGTGCCTCTCCTCACTGACACTGAGGTTAGGGGGGGGAGGCTTCAGGTTCTTGCGTGGGTCCAGCAGGAAGGTGTTCTGTAGCGTGGAGGGACCCCGCGTCCCGTCTGTAGGCCGCCAGGTGCAGTTCATGGCTCCAAGCATGTCGTCACCAGCTTTTCTGTACGATGAGGGATGCGCATGAACACCTCTTCGCTATTAGTCCTGTTGCCACAACTCTTGGGCGGGACAATTGTAAATAACATTTGGTAAAATGGTTGGCATTTATATAGCGCCTTTATCCAAAGCGCTGTGCAATTGATGCTTCTCATTCACCCATTCATACACACTCACACACTGACGGCGATTGGCTGCCATGCAAGGTGCCGACCAGCTCATCAGGAGCATTCGGGGGTTAGGAGTCTTGCTCAGGGACACTTCGACACAGCCCGGGCGGGGGATCGAACCGGCAACCCTCCGACTGCCAGATGACTTCTCTTACTGCCTGAGCTATGTTGCACCAAAATAGTATTTGGTAGCATATTGCTTGCTTGTAATAACTGCATCAAACCTGCGACCCATTGGCAATGTGTTTTGGGTCATTGTCTTGCTGCATGATGAAGTTCCACACAATTAGTTTGGAACACATTTCTTCTTATGTTGGCAGACCTACAATGTTTGTTGACTTCTGAATTTATCCTGCTGCTACCATCATGGGTTATATCAACAATAAAGATTAGTGAGCCCATTCCAGAAGCAGCCATGCAAGCCCAAACCATGATACTTCCTCCACCGTGCTTCATAGATGTTTTGGATCATGAACAGATTCCTTCTTTCTCCGCACTTTGGCCTTTCGATCACTTTGGTAGACATTTATCTTGGTCTTAGCAGCCCATAAAACTTCTAGAACTTTTGTGGCTCATCTCTGTACTTCTTTGCCAATTGTAATATCCCCTTCCGATTCTTACTACTGATGAGTGGTTTGCATCTTGTGGTAGGGCCTCTATATTGCTGCTCTCTAAGTCTTTTTCAAACACTTGATTGAGATACTATTTGCAGAGACACATTCTGCAGACTCGCTGATCACCATTCATTGAAAATGAATGAATATTTTCAATGAATATTAATATTGATAATTGCCAATTACAGTCAAGCTGCAGCCGGGCATCAATTGTTGTATGGTTAGCTCCATGAATCCAAGCGATTGATGTTTTCATCTAAAGAACTCAGAGAAAATGATTTACCCAATGAGACTAGGACAGAGAAAAATTTTTTTGCTCTAAAAACAGCCTTTGAGATTCTGTGACATGATTGCATAACACAATTTCTGCAGATTTGTCAGCAGCACATTCATGCTGTAAATCTCCCATTCTACCACATCCCAAAGCTGTTCTATTGGTTTCAGATCCGGGGACTGGGAAGCCCACTCACTGAAGAACACTGAATTCTGAGATGAATTTTGCTCTAAGACATGCCGCATTATTATACTGGAAGCAGCCATTAGAAGATGGTGCATTGTGGCCATGATGGGAAGCACATGGTCAGCAACAATACTCCAATAGGCTGTGGCATTCAAGCCCAAAGTGTGGCAAGACCACTGACACCCGCCTGGACTGTTGACACAAAGCAGGTTGAGTCCATGGATTCATACTGTTGCTGCCTAATTATGACCCTACCATCTGTATCGGCGGCCTGTAGCGTAGTGGTTAAGGTAAGTGACTGGGACACCCAAGGTTGGTGGTTCTAATCCCGGTGTAGCCACAATAAGATCCGCACAGCTGTTGGGCCCTTGAGCAAGGCCCTTAAGCCTGCATTGCTCCAGGGGAGAATTGTCTCCTGCTTAGTCTAATCAACTGTACGTCGCTCTGGATAAGAGTGTCTGCCAAATGCCAATAATGTAATGTAATGTAATGTATTCCTCAGCAGAATTGAGATTCAGTTTTGGTGAGCCTGTGCCCACTGCAGCCTCAGCCTTGTGCTCTCGGCTGACACAAGTGGAACCGGACGTTTTTCTGCTCACCATAAGTGCTTAGTTACCATTCTGTCAGCTCAAACCAGTCTGGCGTTTCCGTGCGCAGAACTGCCACTCACTGGATGTTTTTAGTTTTTCGCACCGTTGATATTAGTTAGCTGGTCAGGGCAAATTAACTTCGGAAGTTATACTTGCTGCACAAATGTAAAAAAATACCAAATATCATGTGAAAACTTTCAGAAATATAGCCAACCATCAGCTACTAGAGCTAGACGCACAGTTAACAAGTAATGTTACTGGTATATTTCTGTTGTTGGGTCAGTGCAGCATGCAGACAGCTAAAGTGGTTATAGCTACACTTGCCACATTGTTAGACCGAAGAGCAGCAAGATGCATCAGCGCGCACTCAACAGTGCAATACTATAATCAGGAAACACATGCATGGGAATCAGCCGGAAATCACCAATACATCACAGCATAGTTAATGTATACCATAAAAAAATTCAAACATGCATTTACTGTAAACTGAAATAGCAGAAAGATTTACAATATTGCCTGACCAGATTTCTCCATGGTCAGAAAGTGTAGTACTGTAGTTCATGAAGTGTAGTACAGTAATTGTGTTGTATCTGTGCCCTACAGTAATTTGACAGTAATTAGTGACTGGGTGATCTCAGATGTGATGTATTTCGTAAGTAGAATCCAAGATTAACCTGACAAGCAATTTTTCAATTTAACTGGAATTACCTCAATGCCGTGTCACTAAAATTAGGGACGGGATGTCTTTGCTGTTTACAGTCCTAGGTAGGCTATGCTGTAGGTGGAAGAATGCATAGTTCTCTCCCGTGCTCTATTTGCATACCCACGTCCTCCTCACCTTATTTTACTATCACCGTGTCATTAGAGTTTCCCTGCCGCTTATGATTTCCAAGTCAAATTAGACTCGCAATCGTTTTTTACAGATCGCTCTTTTGGTTGGCTGAGTGCCAGGGAGTTATTTATTCCCTTTCTTATTTTCCCCTTCCGGGCGGCACGGATGGTGCCTTACAGCAAGGAGGTCCTGGGTTCGAATCCCCGTCGGCCGGGGCCTCTCTGTGTGGAGTTTGCATGTTCTCCCCGTGTTTGCATGGGTTTCCTCCGGGTACTCCGGTTTCCTCCCACAGTCCAAAGACATGCAGGTTAGGCTGATTGGAGAGTCTAAATTGCCCGTAGGTATGAGTGTGTGAGTGAATGGTGTATGTGCCCTGCGATGGACTGGCGACCTGTCCAGGGTGTATTCCTGCCTTTCGCCCCAATGTATGCTGGGATAGGCTCCAGCCCCCCTGCGACGCTGTTCAGGATAAGCGGGTTAGGATAATGAATTAATGAATTTTCCCCTTCCTCCTCCAGGGTGTATCCCTCGTCTCGAGGGATATCCCAAGAAAATATTAGTGGTTGTCCCACATCTGGTGGGTAACTTGTAGGACCCCCGTATAGGTTGCATTTGGTCCTCCGACCCCACTCCCTTACAGTTCTAGTTTAGTTTCTTACGAGTTTAGTCAACCTGTGAAACAATTGAGTATCAAACACCGTGGGAGCACATACCAAGACAAAAGACGTATATAAGATGTATCCTTGTTTTTAATACCAACAATCGTCTCCTGTATGATTCCAAAATAGTTATGTTTTGGCTGTGTCATAACACAAATCAGTGTTTCCCACAGATTAACAATCTATATGCAGTGGTAGCTGACTGTGGGGTGGGAGGGCTGGGGGCAGGGGGTTGGATTGATGCTTAACTAACATCTGCTTCAACATGAAAGTTATTTTTCTTTTCAGAATAATATAAGAAGATAGGAACCAGATGCCATCACCAGTGTGTACGCATTAGACAAAGGACTCATAAAGCTACCTGTTTTAGTACTGTGTGGTTATTGCATGTTTAAATGTGAAATATGTGAACAATGTCATTTTGGATCATATCACTGCAATGTAATAGCTTCCCACAGATATTACCTATGGTTGGTGAACCCAAAATCATATAGTGTGGTCAAGAAGCATGAACCCCCATTAAGATAATTAGCACAATTATAAAATCGAAATAGGGTGAATACAGGTAAAGTGGGACACTTTCTGCTCATTTACACTTTTAATCGTTTTAAATTATCCAAATGGCTTAAATGTCAGGGCTACAGAAACCAATTAAAAACTTGAAGTTGATTTTTAGTAATGGAAGTATATACACATAGAGATAAAGATGGTGAAATGTAAGTGTCCCACTTTACCAGTTGTCCCAGTTGTCCCTCTATTCACCACATGTGACCTGGCGTAACACCACTCGATTACGCCACCTTGGGAATTACGCCCCAGGAAATATATAGGAGTTTATAAGAATCTAGGATTGGTGATCAATCCCCACATAGGTAGGTTCAACTAAATGAACAAGCAGAGACGTGGATTCAATAATAAAAACAGAGTTTATTTGTTACAATCATAAAAACACAATAGGAAAACCCACAGGATCCCCAAAAATACAAAGTTAGCCGGTAGGTCTTCCCCCGCCGCTAGGGGCGCTACTGAGTGCGTGCGGGTACGGATCCGTGGAGGGTGGAGAACTTACCAAAAGTGGAACGGAAAGGTCACTCACTCGTGAAGGTGCCAGCAGACATACACACACTGTAAATCGGTGAGATACGGACACGGTGAATCAAATATTCTACTTCTACACACACGTTATGACATGTAGTGAAAAGAACGGCACCACTTCCGACGGCGCCGTAGCGACCTCCACACCAAACCAGATCCAAAACCACGCACTGCAACATAGACAGTAAGCCGCCCCATTACATTACATTATTGGAATTTGGCAGACGCTCTTATCCAGAGCGACGTACAGTTGATTAGACTAAGCAGGAGACAATCCTCCCCTGTAGCAATGCAGGGTTAAGGGCCTTGCTCAAGGGCCCAACGGCTGCGCAGATCTTATTGTGGCTACACCAGAATTAAAACCACTGAGCTTGTGTGTCCCAGTCATTTACCTTAACCACTATGCTACAGGCCGCCCCAAAGCCCCAACTCGATCGACAGTTGGTTTGTCAATAATAAGGATACATTAAAAATACAAATAAATACAGAGCCCCAGGGAAAGGTGGGTGCAACACAGTTTAAAAACACCAATGCTCCACGTAGCCAGTTACTGGTGTGTTAATAGAACTGTCGCCCCGCTATGCATGTTCCTTTGCTCTTTAATGAGCCTACGCGATAAACGCGAATTATTAATGTCGGCAAAACAGCAGCTAGCAATGTCCTCAAGAGGCTATGCGCGTGCAGAGCCTCAAGCTCCACCACTTCGTCTATGGCAACCTTGAAGCCAGACAGGAATCTGCTAACAAGCAGGGAAGAACAAGAACCCCAACAGGTAAGGCATTTCCTTGTACCCGGTTGTTGCAGGCTATTTATAGGCCCCCAGAAATTATTAATATGCGTGTCAGCAAACCAGATACCGGAATGCACATTAACATAGCCTATTTGCTAGTTAGGGTGTTTAGTAACCTGTCACACATGCAAACTCCATTTATGTACAAATGTATTGTATTGTATAATAATAATCATGTATAACTGTTGAAATTCACAAATACTATGTACATTTACAAGTTCTTTACAGTTATGAATAATTAGGTGGATACAGTTATACATGAGTAGGCCTCTATTACATACAAGTGATTTACAATTACCTTAAAATCTATTTCCAACATCATTTATTTTAACAATTACTTGTGTGTGTTAATACAATACAGCAACAATACAACTAGAGATTATTCTTTGAAATTTCCAAATGTGTCCCTCTATTTGCTATTTGTAAGGACAAAAATGTTCCCTACTTCATTAGCTCTAAGTGTTTGCATCTTTCCTGAAAAATTGGTCAGTTCTAACCTCGTCTGTGAGCTTCCTAAGTACACCATTTGACATAATGCTCAACAGCTCATTTTGGATGACATGAGAGCAGAATGAATCGCTCGACCAAGATGCTAGCGATTGACTGTCAGTTGTAATATCTTGTGGAATGTGCTCTGTACGTCTAAACTCTGTCGAAAAGGCAAACCCTGCTCTGAATAGTGAAACAATTTCATTGTGGCTTCTGTGGCATGTGGAGCACTCATGTTTTTGAAAAAGGAAGGGTCCATTGCACCATGTATTATAACCTTTCAAAATGAATGCATCCTTAAAATAAAATGTGAGCAAGTTAAGCTGCCTGGGAGTTCTACATGTATGGCAAAAAACCGCAAATTTGTCGCACGACACCAATCCAACCACTCTCATTTCTTGAACTATGCAACCTGGAAACATCGCTCATCTCTGCTGTTTTGTGGGAGCTCACAGGCATCCTCGCAATTGTCTGTCTGCAATCAAATGAACCAAACTGTTTACTTGGATATAGAGTACTGCGCAAAGGTTTTAGGCAGGTGTGAAAAAGTGTTGTAAAATAAGAATGCTTTCAAAAGTAAAAATGTCAATAGTTTATTTTTTATCAGTTAACAAAATACATGAACAGAAAAAGTGAATAAACAGAAGAAAAATCCAAATCAAATCAATATTTGGTGTGACCACCCTTTGCCTTCAAAACAGCATTAATTCTTCTAGGTATACTAGCACACAGTTTCTGAAGGAACTCGGCAGGTAGGTTGTTCCAAACATCTTTGTCACGTTTCATGTTTGTCACGTCATGTTTCATGTTTAGTCATTGTCCTAGTTACATTATTGTCATGTCTGAGACGGGTGCGTGGGGGTTGGACCCAAAATGCACGACTCAGAAACAATAGTTAAATAAAGTCCCGTTAGGGCTTTATTCGGGACGAGTCCCAGGAGCGTAGTAAACACAAGCAAAGTCCATACACGAAGATCCAGCCAAACAAATATAAAACAAACAAAAAGCACGGTGCCGAGGGAAGAGGCAATCTCGTAGTCGGTAGACGTGCAGGGAGGTCCAGTAGCAGGAGAGCTGTCAGCGGGGCAGATGAACAGGCGAACGGCAGGCAGAGGCGTAGTCGTGGGCGAAGCGGGAGTCGAAACCATGAAACAATCAGCGGGGCAAAAGTACAAAAACGGTAGGCGAGGCCGTAGTCAAAAAACAAACGATGGTCACAAAACAGAAATCAATAAACTATGGTCGGTAAACAGGCTTGGCTCGTAACGTGTAATCAAAACAGTAAATGCTCAAGAGTTCCGTGGAAAACAGAGGCAGACAATTTCGCAGTGAACAGTTGCGCGACTGGGCTATAAATGCAGGTGTAGACAGGTGTAGACAATTAGTTAGAGCGTAGCAAGGAAATGGAAAACAGGTGCGATGGATGACAAGTTTAACAAGGAGATTAGTAATCGTTAGTAATAAACCTATCCTGCCCTAGCATTAGTAAATTAGTAAATGACATGCACGAGAAACGTAAGGTAACATGAACACATGATTAGTTTGTTAGTCTCTACCCAATCCTGATCTAGCGTTAGTAGTTTTAGTAAATAGACAAATAGAAACAATTAGGAAGTGAATGACAGAAGGAGAGAGAGAGAAAAGGCGGAACGCAAGGTTTGCGGAAAAACATGTTAAAGTGTATGCATAAACCGTGACCAGTTAACGTAACACTAAACATAAATCAAAACATGACACAACGCGAAACTAAGACGATAACCACTAAACATAACCAGGAATATAATCGTACGAAAACGTAACTAGACATGACAAGAAAATAAATCGTAACGAGACATAACTAAACAACATGACGAACCTAGACAACATAATACATGATAAGACACTACGTGACTAAGATAACATAAATAAACATAAATCAACATAAAACATGGCGAGACCGACCTGAAACGTGACAATGTCACATATTATGTTAGTCTAGTCTCGCCATGTTGTTATGCTTTATTTGTTGTTACATTTAATTTTCATGTCATGTTATGTTTCATGTTTAGTTGTTACGATTTTATTGTTAGTCTTGTCATGTCACATTATTTAGTTTATTCATGTCACAGTTGCGAACTTGTTATGGCATGATTTATGTTTGTTTCATGTTATGTGGTTCTGTTCATTGTTTAGCATACACTTTTTCGTGTCTTTCTGCAAATCTTGCATTCCTGCTTTCTCTCTCTCTCCCTTTCTGTCACTCACACCCTAATTGTTTCTATTTCCCTTGTCTTCTTACTAATCTACTAACTTTAGATCAGGATTGGGTAATACTAACATTCTAACCATGTGTTCATGTTACCTTATGTTTCTTGTGCATGTCACTTACTAATTTACTAACGCTAGGGCAGGATAGGTTTATTACTAACGATTACTAATTACCTTGTTAACTTGTCAATCCTCCACACCTGATTTCCATTCTCTTGCTGCTCTCAAGCTAATTGTCTACACCTGTCTACACCTGCATATAAAGCTCTGTTTCATATCGTGTCTTTGCAAAATTGTTGCCTCCTGTTCTTCAGTGCACTGCTTTAGTGGGTTTGTCAAGCCACTGTCTACCTGTTATGATCCAAGCCTGTTTTGACCAAAGATTATTGACTTCTGTTTTGTTGACCATTGCCTGCCTGTACCACGACTTTGCCTGCTGTCTTTGTGCTTTTGCCCTGCGGAGCAGACTTCGGTCTTGACTCTTGCGCCGTCATCGACCCTGAGCCTGCCTACCGTCTGCCTGTACTTCTGCCCCGCTGACAGCTTTCCTGGCTACTGGACTTTTTGCATGGTGTACCGATTACGAGACTGCCTTCTCCCTCGGTACTGTACTTTGGTTTTGGCTGGATTTTACATGTATGAACTTTGCTTGTTTTTTGACTACGCTCTCTGGACATTCCCTGAATAAAGTCCTGACAGGACTTTATTACACCCCTGTCGTTCATTTTGGGTCCAACCCCCCACGCACCCGTCTCAATCTTGGAGAACTAGCCACAGTTCTGTGGATTTAGGCAGCCTCAAATGCTTCTGTCTCTTCATGTAATCCAAGACAGACTCGATGATGTTGAGAGGGGGCCATACCATCACTTTCAGGACTTCCAGGAGGGAGATGGCTCTTAATGACATTGGCTGTATGTTTGGGGTTGTCCTGCTGCAGAATAAAATATGGCACTGCTGGACATCTTCCAATTGTGAAGGGAAGTAAGCATGATGTCTTTCATCTGCTGCAGCAAGTTTCCTTGTCTGACCATTGTGTCTACGGTCCTCAATGTTGCCCATTTTTTTTGCTTCAACAGAGCTTGGACAGCACATCTGGAAACCCCTGTCTGCCTTGAAATTCTTGCCTGGGAGAGACCTTGCTGATGCAGTATAACTTACCTGTGCTCAGCCATGGTGTATGATTTCTGACATTAAACTGTCTTCTGCAACCTCACCTTGGAAGCAGAGTTTGGCTGTTCCTCACCCAGTTTTAACCCTCCAACACAGCTGCTTCTGTTTCAGTTAATGATTATGTTTCATAAATGTATTATGTATGTATTAAATTGATGATCATTAGCTCCTGTTTGGTATAATTGGTTCATCACACATCTGACTGTCTGCCTACAAAATCCCTGACTTTGTGCAAGTGTACCTAGAAAAATTGATGCAGGTTTGAAGGCAAAGGGTGGTCACACCAAATATTGATTTGATTCAGATTTTTCTTCGATTCACTCATCTTGCATTTTGTTCATTGATTAAAAATACACTATTAATATTTCCACTTTTGAAAGCATTCTTACTTTACAGCATTTTTTCACACCGGCCTAAAACTTTTGCACAGTTCTGTATAATCACTTATTGCAAAGCATTCTGTCAGTTGTGCTACTCATCACAAATATACAGTGTAATATCTTCACTTCATATCCTCGTTTTTTTACAACACAACCCAAACCCTGGTTCCAAACCCTGTCCTTGTGGACTCACAGCTATTCCTTCCTGTCCGTCTTTACGCTACATGCCTACTAACCTGCTCAAGTGCTGCAGTGGGTTGATCTGAGCTCTCTTCTGTACCTCCATGATCATCCTGTCCTGTCAACCTTCTGTCACCTTGAATTCACGCATCGTCCATCGAAATACATGATGATGGTGTGGACTGTGACATTAGATAATGTAGCTAGCTAGCTAGTGTTATCCATTCACTTCAGCAATTTCTATTTAGCTAGTTAGTAAAATAGCTAGAAGCTACGACGCTAATAAAAACTAGCTAACGCTAATGCATTTCGGCTCAATATGCATCTAACATTACATTTCGACTCTCTGAAATTTAAATGGATCAGAATTACTGAATAAGCCAACTGACATTATCTAGCTAGCTTGTTAGCTACATTTGCTGCCCAGTACCTCGATGTAGCTACCTAGCTATTGTTAGCGGCTGAAGTTGACCACTTAACATTAGAAATTGAGGAACACATGCAACAGTGCTTCAGTCAGAAATACGACCAACTGTTATACAATACTGATGATGATGCCAAATGCTTGTTTTTATGTACACATCTCACCTGCGGTTTGAAGTCTAGCTAGATGACATTTGATCCGATCATTCGACACACCTCTTTCCTCTGAGCAGTTTCCCGTGGTCTCTGGTCATGGTCGTCTGGTGTAGACGTTCCAGCTGTCTACCAAAGCACCGTGCAGGCGCCCTGTCGCGGTAGTCCAGGCACTCAAATAGCACAACGTGTCGAGCTCATTGATAAAGTCGAATGTTTTCATTTATATATTCACTACATAAAATTAGCTTTTCATTTCAGGTTACTCAAGTCTTCTAAATGAAATAAACACCGTATCATCTGCGGAGAAGTAGTATTGCCATGGCAATACTGGCAATACTGAGGGTGGCGGCCACGTCTGTACTGGTACCACTTGATTTAACTGCAGCATTCAACACAATTGATCGTACTATTTATTTATATTAATTGATTGACTGAGAAGCTGTGTTGGTATCTCAGGGACTGCATTGTTCTTAGGTTCATCTGAGGAAGCTGAGAGAATAATACATGTCTTTGTCTCATCTCTATTTTCAGGAAAAACCAAAAGTCTCTGGTTCGCTTTCAGACCGTTAAAATTTCTGCTACTGGGCTCTTAACAAAAACAAATCGCATGTCTCATAGGACCACAGTGCTGGCCTCCCTACATTGGTTAAAAATTCAGAATAGATTTTTAAACTTTACTGTTTACATATTAAGCATTGCATGAGCTAGTTTATATCGCGGATGTCTTGGTCCCATAGACAACTGGAAGGCTGCTCAGGTCGTCACAGTGACCATGCTTTTGTTGTCATAGCCCGGCCAATCGCCATGGCCAATTTCTCATAAATCGATATTTATTTCAACATTTTTGGCTGTTTTAGGCTTTCATCTTAATTTTATAGCACAATATCTTGGCTTTCATAATGTGCATGTCTTAATGCCAAATTCACAGTAAAATATAGTTTTTAAGCTTTTAAAAGCAAGGTGTCAATGTGAAAGTAACATTGTTTGGAGGCTAGCCAGCTATAAACAACCACGTCAGCAGCATTCATGGGGATTTATGTTGATGTATTTGCTTTCATGGTCTATATGTCGTAATGTCAAGAGTAAATGTTCAGAGTAAAGATATAGTTTTAAAGGGTTTATACATAAGATGGCAAGGTATAGTCTCGTTAGCCCAGTGTCAGTCGTCTGCCAGCCTTCTCAAAAACATGGTTTGATGGCAACTCCCTTGATATTTGGAGTAGAGTGATATCTTTAGTATCGTTAGAAAGCTTACTTCACCTCTTTCGAGCAGTTTCTACTCAACTCAAAATGCTTTGGTTAATCTAACTGATAAAGGAGGTCATACAGTCAGGTCCATAAATATTGGGACATCGACACAATTCTCATCTTTTTGATATGCTTTAACTGCAGACTTTCAGCTTTAATTTGAGGGTATTTACCTAAATTAATGGGACAATTGGCTGCTCAGCTGTTCCATGGCCAGGTGTGTGTTATTCCCTCATTATCTCATTTACAAGGAGCAGATAAAAGGTCTAGAGTTCATTTCAAGTGTGCTATTTGCATTTGGAATCTGTTGCTGTGAACTCTCAATATGAGATCCAAAGAGCTGTCACTATCAGTGAAGCAAGCCATCATTAGGCTGAAAAATCAAAACAAACCCATCAGAGAGATAGCAAAAACATTAGGTGTGGCCAAATCAACTGTTTGGAACATTCTTAAAAGGAAAGAACGCACCGGTGAGCTCAGCAACACCAAAAGACCCGGAAGACCACGGAAAACAACTGTGGTGGATGACAGAATAATTATTTCCCTGGTGAAGAAAAACCCCTTCACAACAGTTGGCCAGATCAAGAACACTCTCCAAGAGGTAGGTATATGTGTGTCAAAGTCAACAATCAAGAGAAGACTTCACCAGAGTGAATATAGAGGGTTCACCACAAGATGTAAACCATTGGTGAGCCTCAAAAACAGGAAGACCAGAGTTTGCCAAACAACATCTAAAAAAGCCTTTACAGTTCTGGAACAACATCCTATGGACAGATGAGACAAAGATCAAAACATACCACCTCATCAGTGAAGCATGGTGGTGGTAGTGTCATGGTGTGGGCATGTATGGCTGCCAATGGAACTGGTTCCCGTGTATTTATTGATGATGTGACTGCTGACAAAAGCAGCAGGATGAATTCTGAAGTGAGTGTTTCGGGCAATATTATCTGCTCATATTCAGCCAAATGCTTCAGAACTCATTGGACGGCGCTTCACAGTGCAGATGGACAATGACCCGAAGCATACTGCGAAAGCAACCAAAGAGTTTTTTAAGGCAAAGAAGTGGAATGTTATGCAATGGCCAAGTCAATCACCTGACCTGAATCCGATTGAACAAGCATTTCACTTGCTGAAGACAAAACTGAAAGGAAAATGGCCCAAGAACAAGCAGGAACTGAAGACAGTTGCAGTAGAGGCCTGGTAGAGCATCACCAGGGATGAAACCCAGCGTCTGGTGATTTCTATGCGTTCCAGACTTCAGGCTGTAATTGACTGCAAAGGATTTGCAACCAAGTATTAAAAAGTGAAAGTTTGATTTATGATTGGTAGTTTGTCCCATCCCTTAAAAAGTGGGAGGCACATATACAAACTGTTGTAATTCCTACACCGTTCACCTGATTTAGATGTAAATACCCTCAAATTAAAGCTGAAAGTCTGCAGTTGAAGCACATCTTGTTCCTTTCATTTCAAATCCATTGTGGTGGTGTATAGAGCCAAAAAGATGAGAATTGTGTCGATGTCCCAATATTTATGGACCTGACTGTATATTAGATCTGCTAAATCAGTTTCAGCTTTTTTAGGGCTGGCTTTTCCCCAATGTATGATTTTTTGTATTGTTTTTATTTATTTATTTTATTTGATATATTTGCAGTTATTCTTATACCTTGCTTACCTTCTGTTATCTTATTGTTTCTTTGTTCAGCACTTTATTCTAATTGCTAGAAAGTTGCTCTGCCACATCTGTGCCCTTTGGCTGTCTGCGTTTCTGTTTCCTGATTTCTGTCCGTAGCGTTTTCTGTTCTGCCATTCTCCTCTGCTCTTTTCTGGATTCTCTGCCAGTTTTTGGACTCTGTTTTGGATTTGTATCTTTGTCTTTGCTTGTTTGGACTTTCTCCTGGTTTTTTAACTCTGCCTGTATTTTTGATTACTCTATGGATTATCCCGTTTGTACCATCTGCCTTGATTTCAACCATTGCTTGTTTTTAGATTGTGTTTTGGATCTGCCCCCTGTTGATAAAACCTGCCTTTCACGTAACCCCTGAGTCTGCTCTTGGTTCCTCTGTCCCGAGGCCTGGTATGCCCAAAAAATACATTTATTATTACTTATTATTAAGACATCTCTGGACTGCCTACAGAAATACACATACACATGCTTTGCATGTTTCTTAGGCCAGTGCAAAACTTTACATTCCAGAGGCTCAGGAGATCAGGCTACAATAGCTGTCATACAGAGCCAAAACAACAAAAAATATGTCAATGTCCCAGTAGTTTTGCATTCAACTGAGCACAGTTTATTATTAGTTTATTACTATGTGGTTAAGGAACGTGCAGCATGTCAAAACAGTTGGCAACACACCGATTCACAGTTTACTTTACTGCAATGCACATGCTCAAATTAGATACTGACTGTATTCTGAAATATAAAGCAATCGTTCAGAAAGATTCTGTCTTCATATGACGTGTTGCCCATTGAATTCCTTTTCAGCCAATTCCTTCCTTACTGAAAGAACAAGAAACAGATATATGTATAATTAAAACGTATGAAAGGGAAATATTCTCATTTAACTAAGTAGCAATAAGGCAGCATTTTGACCTGAATGTGAAGCTTCAACTTTAAGAGAATTATGGCTAACTGGTCTTTCAGTTGCAGCAGATAAACATTAACATTGGCACATTAAAATATATATATGAAATATCACTGATTTTTGGTTTTCATTAAGCCATAATTGACATAATTTGCTATTGCATATCACTTGAGACCACATTAAAAGACCATTCACCTGATGTGACTCCCAATCTTTTCTCTTCTCCTTCCAACAGCATCCTGTAGGTGGCAATCTCAGTATCCAGCTTCAGTTTGATGTGCAGCAGTTCTTTGTAGTCCTGCAGGTATTTGCTCATTTCAGTCTTGGTCTCGGAGAGTTGGCAGTTCAGTTGGGCGATGAGTTGTTGCATGCTGGCCACCTTGTCCAGATGATTTATCTCCATGTCCTGAAGCTGGAGCTCCAGGAGGTCATTGCGGGAACGGAGACCCTCAATCAGGTTCTGTAGGTCAGTGATCTGGTTTTGGAAGATTGTAACCTCTTCCTGCATGGTTTTAATTTGGCTTTCATGTTTACCAGCCTGTTCCTTTAGTGTCTGAAACTTGCCCTTGTACCACTTTTCAGCTTCCTGCACATTGCGAGCTGCTACCAGTTCGATCTCCACCCGCATGCTGCGCAGGTAACCAGCCACATCTGGCCGGTCCGCCTCCAGCTCAGCCCTCACCTTGGCTTCCTCAATCTGCTTCAGAAGATCAGCCACTGCTTCATTGTGAAGCTTCTTCATTAACTCAATTTCAGCTACCAGCTGTCCTGCACGCATCTCCAGTTCTGCCTTCTGGAGCGTAGCGTTGTCCACATCCTGGTGGAAGTCTCGCAGGATCATTTCTGCCTCCTCTGAAATTCAGAAAGCAAAGAAAGAGGATAAACTGAATGAAAGCATTATTGCCATCGCATGCAGTGTTCAAACTAAGTATTTTTTGTCAGCCCTGGCGGAAATTCCAGCTACAAGCCTAAAATCGAATCGAATCTATCTGCTGCAGCTGTATACCTTTTGGAATTTGATGGTGGTCTGTTGTCCACCAGTTGTACATGGTCATCTCAACCAGCTTGACCATCTCCAAGCCAGATTCAAACCAGCTGGACCAGCTTAACCCTATCCACTTTGCCCCATTGTGGTTGAATCGTAAACGTCTCTTATTGTTGCGTTCATATTTATAGAATACAAAAAACTGATGTAATAAAACTGCAAAACTGTGATGCCTAATTCTAACAATCCTAGAAAAACCATTTCTCTACATCAAAAAATCATGTTCCGATATAAGAACAAAAATATACAATTCAGTTATTATGAATTATGTGTCGGGACGCGAGGATTAAGTATTATACGTTTATATTCTGAATCCAGCCGTTCCAAAAAACAATATCCTTGTTAAGATGTTCAGCACTCTGAATACTAGTCGTATGGCGTGCTGGGACCCTCACTGAACCTACATAGTAAATATATTTTATGTGATTTAAATTAATAATTATTATGAAGAATTAAAATAATCAATTAAATTGCCAAAATTCCAGGTTAGGTAAGTCTACAGTAAACTGGTGGAATCAACCAACAAGTCAAAACAAATATTGAATATCAAAATTTTATATAGAAGGAATGAAAGGCTCACTACTTCTAATTTACAAAACAGGAGACATAAATAATAATAATGAGACATTAATCTGCAGATACCAGAAAAGAGAGAGAGAGATACAGATAAGGCAGAGTATTGCATGCCAGAGTATTACCCCAGGAACCAGCACCAAAAGAAAAAGGAAAATCCTTCTCCTCCAAAGATCCAAATTCTAACACCCAAACGTGTTCCTGCAGCCATCTTAAATACCTTAGCCAGACTACCCAAGGATGCTTGCCCCTGATTGGGTGGTGCTGAGGTAAGGTGTGGAAGGAAGGGGGAGGAGCTAAGGAGGTAATCCTGCTTAGCTATTGCATTTTCCTTCTGTTTCCAACAACAGAGGTCACATGTGTAGACAAATAATTGTTAAATCTGGGAAGTCACAATCTCCATCAACATATTCTGTATAATGACAGCAAATTGCGCCATGTTGGTTTCTGCTTGAATCCGGAACTGCTTCTAACAGTAATGAAGATTTCAACGGTCCAGTTTCAACAATCATTATCTATATAGACGCTCAATTTATGATTTCATTTGAATATTACAGATTGCAGTCAAATTTAAAGTGAGGGAAAAGGAAATTCTGACAGGGCCCTGCCCTGATTCGGGCATCTCTTCAGTGACAAATTGTACAGGAGGTCAGGCCCATAGACGCAGGCCTAGATTTGGGTATCAGTGTGGCATGCGTAAACATGCAACTTGTTATAGATAAACATGTATCTTTAATAGTACTGGCTAACGGGGCTCTGGTTAACCTCATTTTTAAATAAAGTTCCATTTTAAATGTGATGCAGGTTGGTGAGAAAGCATTAGGGTAAGTAATTTTTTTTTTTGGAGAGATTTTTGGACACTTTTGGCATACTTTATAAAAACATACTCTCATATATGTAAATAAAACCCACGTGAAGGTTCATTTTCTTTACATTTTGTATCAAATATATATCATTTAATATAACAATAAGCTTTTCTGGACAAGATATGCAGATGTTTTGTATTTGGAGAGATTTGGGGACCCATGAGGACATCAGGGTGCAGTCTTTGGAAAGCTTGTGGAATTTGAATGCCTGCTGCTCTTGCTTCAAAATTGGCCACGGGCAGAGGCAAGAACAGTTGAAAAGCAGCGAACACATTGAGAAAGGTGGACTGTAGAACACCTTGGTATCATTAGAGCCCTCATAAACTGTACTGTAGGGGGCAGGGCCCCAGGGTATGTGCCCAGCATGCCCAGTCGTTAATCCGGCTATGATTGGCTGTGCAATCTGCACAGATGTTTGAGGGGAAGTTAAGCTAGATGCCTGAAAAATATTGATATCTAGAGAAAACGGACCAGCAACAAAGGTAATAAAAAAGCAAAACGTTTTGCAGTTGGCTAGCTAGTAAACTATAACTATAAAAAATCGAATGCATTTAGAATATGCAATGGTCAATATAGAACAAATAGACCCAACACGGTGAACCACCTGGCACACGGTTGACTTGTGGACTCGAAACACATCACTTATTACAGGTTGAAATGATCCAGTGGCAAAAAACCTCAAAGAAATCATAAACCGGATCACTGCCGGGAGAGCAAAACTCTGTTTGATTTGATGGTCCAGTGCTAGACGGTCAGCTAAATTATATATTGACTGTCTGTCAAAATTATAATCATATAATTGTTCATCAGTTAAAGTGTCCAAAGGATTTTCTCTGTCATGGAACACTTCTTTTGGAACACATTAATCCAATGAACATAAACTCTGAGGTCGAGTTGGAGGTATCTTAAATCTAAAAGCATTACATCTATCATTAAAAGCATCAATGATTCCAAACTGTATCACAGCTGAGAACTAACTACATCTCATCTAATATTCAGAAGTCAATGAACATTATCCCGTCTCCCTCTATGTAAAGAAGCTGTTTTCCCCAGTGCATCTGCATCAGAGAGCATGTACAATTTGTGTGTTCCACCTCATTCTGGCACAACTGGACTAGTGACAGTCATTTGCTGTAGTATGTAGAGCCTCGTATATACCACCTTAAAAGTTATTTCCTGCATTCTGGGGTACTAAACCGCTGTCAGAAATACCTTCAGACAATGACGGCTAAGAAACAAACATCCAGAAATGCCTTCAGACAATGAAGGTTAAGAAACAAACATCCAGAAATGCCTTCAGACAATGACGTTAAGAAACAAACATCCAGAAATGCCTTCAGACAATGACGTTAAGAAACAAACATCCAGAAATGCCTTCAGACAATGATGTTAAGAAACAAACATCCAGAAATGCCTTCAGACAATGACAGTTAAGAAACAAACATTTACATGTCACCATTTATTTTGGAGATAATGGGAAAACAATATAGATTTCCCATAAACTGTCTATTTTGTGATCCAGAAGGAATGAGAATGACGGCACTACATCAGAGACTTATAACATACTTGTTAAGACTGACTTCTTTTTTTTGCAGTGCATTTTGCGCTTCTAGGATGAATAAAATATGTCACGGAACCTCCCACACAATGTTCTGATTCTATCAATGATTCATAATTGAATAGTCAAACTCATAGCAATCTAGCATGCTAAATCTAGCATGTTGGATTAATTCAAACGACAACTGGCCCATGGTGTGTGGACTCCTTTGCTAGTCAGCGATTAATCAACAAAGTGCTGAAACACATAAAAACTAGGAGACATTGTGGCTGAAACTGGAGAACAAACATGTTTACAACAATGCTTCAACAGATGAAGTACCTTTAATTAAAAACAAGAAAGTATCTCTATATACTCTTAATATCAGATACCATATTACCTTTCAGTGTCAGTTCTTCCTCCAGTTTTAGCCTCCACATTTCCATGTCCTCCTCGATATAGCCCCTTTCAATATCAGCTGCTCCCTTCTCATTGGTCATTGTCTCAATGAAGGCTTTAAGTTCTTTGAACTGGAGCTCATACTCCAGGCCAGGTCCCCCTTGGTAGCGAGTCTGTAGATCAGCCAGTGTGGCCTTCAGGACTGCGTTACGATCTTCTAGAGCGTGAACTTTGTCGATATAGCCTGCAAAGTGAACGTTCAGCTCTTTCATCTGCTCCTTCTCATTAGGCAGGGCCTGGTGCAGGTCAGTTCCGAGCTCCACGGCCGCGCCCAGGAACCCTGAGCGCCCTCGGCTCTGAGCAGGTGTCCTGCAGCGAGAGGGTGAGGGACTCTGGGCTCGCATCTTGCTGCTTCCGCTGACGGTCAAAGTTGACTGGGAGTAGGATGCACTTCTCATGGTTGAAAAGTATACTTCTCTCCAAAGAATTGTCTGGTGGAAGTCGTATCTTCTCCCAGTAATGCAGACAGATCTGATTCTCCCAGAGAATGGTCTGGCTATTTTATAGGGATACAAAGAATGTTGCAGACACTCATGAAACTCACAGGTTTTAAATATGGGCTGATTCACAAGATGTGGAGTTCAGACCTCAGTAGATGACATGACATTGTTATGAGGTGCATGAAGTTAAGATGCCTAGACCAGCATTCATGCCTAAGTGTCACATAGCTTTGGCAGCATGATATATGGGGCCATTTCTGGGTATTGGGAAGGGCACTCTGTTATACTGTTAAACCTGTTTCACATATCAGAGAAAATCCAATAAAAAACTATACTGTACATTTAGGAAACCTAAATTAAAATGTAAACAATTATATGTTTAGCAAAATCATAATCAAATTCCCATAAATTAAAGATCATAAAATTATGTTATGCTTTAATTAAATCCATGCCCCTCATTATAGTACAATATATTCAAACTCTGAGGCTCACCTCAGGGGAAATTACAGTAGATTTTAAAATGATGTTGTAATATTCCACAGACTCATACCTTATTCAAAGTGGCTATGGTTTGTTTTTAATCTAACACAAACTGGGGAAAAAGGACTTGAAATCTCCAGGACGTGCCCATCTTTATTGTGAATATCATGAATAGGCAACTTAAATTATTGTAGCATCATTGGCAGGGTACGTAGAGTGAAAATCTGCCCAGAGCAGCAAATGTCCTCACTGCTGAACTGTTAAAATTTTTAGAGTGTATGTTAATTCACACAGGGGCCTTCACATGCATGGTAGTTCTATTATCTTTCTCAGACCATCATTACATGTGTCTGTCAGAAACTGTGGGACATCCTACCACCCTCACTGGCAGCTCACACCTTTCCCTAAGCAGTTTACAATATATCGATGTATTTTGATAAATATTACATATTACATGCATTACACCACGAGGCAAAGGTCCTAACAGTTTAATATTCGAGCTGTAATAATGCATTAGTCAAGTGAAAAACTTTGAAGGCTATAAATGGTAAATGTCTGCATTTATATAGCTCCTTTATCCAAAGCACTGTAAAATTGATGCTTGTCATTCACCCATTCACACACACACACACACACACACACACACACACACACACACACACACACACACACACACACACACACACACACACACACACACACACACACACACACACACACACACACCAACGGCAACTGGCTGCCATGCAAGGTACCAACCAGCTCATCAGGAGCGACTGGGGGTTAGGCATTTTGCTCAGGGACACTTTGACACACCCAGGGTGGGATCGAACTGACAGGCCTCCAACTGCCAGACGACTGTTCTTACTGCCTGAGCCAATGTCGCCCCAATCTAAAATCTATTTTTATGCTTATTAAATCCATAAGCTATTCAACAAAGAGCAATATATGCCACAAAAAGATGAAAGAAATTATGGAAAAATATGTTCCATGACACAGTCACAATCTGCCCATTTGAGAAAGAGTGGCACACAGTGGTGCAGGCGTGCAGGCTTCTGAAGGGGAAGTTACCCAGGCAAGGAAAAGTATGTGAACCCTTTGGAATTACAAGTGTCTATTACAAGTATAGACAAACACAATGTGTGTAAGCTAATAACACACAAACAATTCTAAATGTTCATATGTTCATTGAACACACCCATTAAACATTCCCTTGGATTTAATAACATTACATTACATTATTGGCATTTGGCAGACGCTCTTATCCAGAGTGACGTACAACAAAGTGCATACCCATAACCAGGGATAAGTGCACTGAAAGACCCTAGAGGGAAGTACAATTTCAATTGCTACCCATACAACAAAGATAAGGACCAGGGCCTAATTTTTATTTATTATTTATTTTTAAACAACAAAAAAACAAACACACAACAAAGCAAAAATGACCAAACTTAACTATCCAAATACTGCTTACCTAGCCAACTAAAAATACCGAAACACAACGTAAATCACAAAGACAACAATTAAGGTTCACAGGGAGGTAGGGAGGGATGGGGAGAGGTGCTGCTTGAAGAGGTGTGTCTTCAGCTTGCGCTTGAAGGTGAGGAGAGATTCTACAGTTCTGACCTCAACGGTGAGTTTGTTCCACCACCGTGGAGCCAGAACAGACAGTAGTCGTGAGCGTGAGGTGGAGGTTCGGAGAGGGGGAGGTGCCAAGCGGCCTGTGGAGGCTGAACGAAGAGGTCTGGCAGGGGTGTAGGGTCTGATGATTTGTAGGTAAGTGGGGAAGACCCCTTAACTGCTTGGAAGGCTAGCACCAATGTTTTGAATATAAGTGGTTGAACCTCCTCTGGCAACAGTAACCACAAACAAGTGCTTCCTGCAGCTGTGGATCAGACTTGCACAATGGTCAAGAGTAACTGTGGACCATTCTTCCATACAGAACTGCTTCAGCTCAGCCATATTCTTAGGATGTCTAGTGTGAACAGCTCTGGAGGTCATTCCACAGAATCTATTGGGTTAAGGTTTGTGTTCTAACTGGGCCATTCCAAAAGCCGCATTTTCTTTTTTAAGCCATTCTGTAGTATATTTACTTTGATGGTTAAGGTCATTTTCCTGCTGCGTCACCCAACTTCTACTGAGCTCCAGCTGGTGGATAGCCACCCTAACATTATCCAGCAGGACACCTCGATAAACTTCTGAATTCATTTTCCCCTCAATGATGGCAAGCTGTCCAGGCCCCAAGGCAGCAAAGCAGGCCCAATTCATGATGCATCCCACCAGTAATATGATTACCGAGATAAAATGAACATGCTGAACATGTGGAAAAATACTGGACTTTACTAACGTTTCAATGGAACCAAACAAAATCCAGCATTAATTTAATCAAAAATATATTATAGGCGGAGGCACGGATGGTGCAGTGGGTAGCACTGCCGCCTCACAGCAAGGAGGTCCTGGGTTCGAATCCCTGTGAGTGAATGGTGTGTGTGCCCTGTGATGGACTGGCGACCTGTCCAGGGTGCATTCCTACCTTTCGCCCAATGTATGCTGGGATAGGCTCCAGCCCCCCTGCGACCCTGTTCAGGATAAGTGGGTTCAGATAATGGATGGATGGATGGATATATTAAAGGCACCCCTGAATTACAGAATGATTGGCACCCCTGATTTATTACTTGATGTATCCACCTCTAGCAAGGATAACAGCATGGAGTTTAAGGTTAAGGAATGCATTTGGTAGGATTTTGGACCATTTCTTTATGCAGATCCCATGCTTCACATTCTTGTTGTCAGGGAACCATTTTTGTGGATTTCGAGGTATGGTTTGGGCCATTGTCCTGCTGGCAAGTCCACCTATAGCCAATTCTCAGACTTGTGGCAACCAGATTGCCAGTCATAATTGCCTGTTACTTGGTGGAATCTATACCATATACCATCTATTATACCTATTATATCAAACCCTTGCACAGCTCCAACCACCAAGGAATCAACCTAGCCTTAATTGATTGGATGACTTTTTTATTGCCATCCTTCCGCTGCCACCATTATGTCACAGTGGGACTTTCACCACCACACAACACAAGGACTTTTATAAAAATGAATTTAGGAACAAAGGAAAAGGGCTTACAGAAACATAGGGGGGGAATAACCAACAACAAATAAATGTCAGCCTGATATTTCAACCAAGTATGAAGAGAGCAGCCTCTGCTGGGGCAACCTGAGTCCCTCTGGAAGCAGGTGCTTCCAACTGCTGACCACGCCCTCGCCCCCGCCAGCATATCACCTGAGAATTAACCAAAAGAAAGAAAAGGAAATCATAAAACCCCCACCCATAAAACAGGCAGCCCAGTGTCCAAAAAATATATATATCATAGTGATAACTAAGCATAATTTTAAAACCGTGCCCAGTGTGTTTTGGCAGTGAAAGACTGTGATGATCTATGGACTATGTGAGTAGAAATGAGGAAATCAACAGTGAGCCAGGAAGACGGGTCATGGGGCAGACCCGGAGCAGGGGCCAGAGACAGGTCTTGGTGCAGACTTGGAGCAGGGGCCAGAGACAGGTCTTGGTGCAGACTTGGAGCAGGGGCCAGAGACGGGTCTTGGGGCAGACTCGGAGTGGGGGCCAGAGACAGGTCTTGGGGCAGACTCGGATCGGGGGCCAGAGACAGGTCTTGGTGCAGACTTGGAGCAGGGGCCGGAGACAGGTCTTGGGGCAGACTTGGAGCGGGGGCCAGAGACGGGTCTTGGGGCAGACGCAGGGGCCGGAGACAGGTCTTGGGGCAGACTTGGAGCGGGGGCCAGAGACGGGTCTTGGGGCAGACCCGGAGCGGGGGCCAGAGACAGGTCTTGGGGCAGACTTGGAGCGGGGGCCAGAGACAGGTCTTGGGGCAGACTTGGAGCGGGGGCCAGAGACGGGTCTTGGGGCAGACGCAGGGGCCGGAGACAGGTCTTGGGGCAGACTTGGAGCGGGGGCCAGAGACGGGTCTTGGGGCAGACTTGGAGCGGGGGCCAGAGACGGGTCTTGGGGCAGACGCAGGACGTTTGATGAAGGCCACTCATCTTTTTCTCTGAAGTAGGCCCACAGCTTGGATCAAAGCGAAACAAAAGAAGCGTGCTAACCATTAGGATTCATCAACGCAGCCAATCCGCACGTTGTGGGTGTCACTACAAGTATGCTGCAGATATTATTTCAAATTATTAAAACTGAATGGTTTGAATTAAATAAATGAGTACATGTATGATGAGTAAATTATGTATTCTGAATGAATTAAAACCTATATTGAGTGAATTAACAAATATTTAGTATTTCAATTATTTATTTATTAATTTTAGGAGTCAAGCCGCGGACCGGCAGCAGATGCTTCAGGGCCCGGGGGTTGCAAACCCCTGCTCTAAATAAATAAGGAAATGTAGAATGACAATACCTCAAGACATTTCCATGTGTGTGAGTGCATGCATGTATGATGCTGTCATTTAGCAAACAAGCAACACTGAAGGAATACTGTTAAATATTGAAAAGTTAAAACTCTGTAAAGTTAAGTCGCTTAGTCTCTTAAGTCTCACCACCCCAGCCCGGGGGTTTTCAGCCAGCAATCTTCAATCACTTTTTTTTTCTTAAAAATGTTTTCTTAAAAACCTCGTCTGATTCAATTGGAGGTAGTAGTATTAGATACACCACCCGTACCCCGTCCCTCGGCGGCCCGAAGGAGAACGACACGCCTTCTTCAAGCCGTCTCGTCTCGTGCCCGTTGCCGTGATTCCGAGGCACCCGAGGTGCTTGTTGTGCGGCGATCTACTAACCCTGCCAAGTCCCTCCCTCTGGAGCAGCGAGCCAGTTTTTGCTGCCCCACAAGAGCTGGCCAAACTTGGCTTTTGGCAGGACCGAGAATCAAACCCCAGTCCCCGGTGTGCAACCACAGCAAACTGCAAACGCAAGTCCGCTGCATCTTAGCCTGTTGCGCCACCACGGCTCCATATATAACCTATTTTAACATGCTATTGCTTTAGCAACAACAGTTCCTTATTTTGTAACATGTGGGCGGAAATCCACACACTACAAGAAATAAGGTACTGTCAGTGTCCTTTTCATGACAAGTATACAACGGACCAAATGCATAATAGTTTCTCATTCTAAAAATGTGCTAACATGGAGGATGCATATGTCAAAATTGTATTATTGTTCAGTTTGCTTATAAATAAGGAGTCAACCTGCTTTTGTATAATAAATAGCATGTGAAATTATGGAATGTGTTTGACTTGTTGATGGGAGCTGGGTATTTGACATTGATATATTATTATAGAATATGGTGATTATTGTACTTGTACCTGTTGCTGTCTTAGGCTAGCTGCAAGGAGAGGGAGTTTGGGACAGAGAAGTAGGGGAGGGTGACAGGTGGGAGGAAGTCCAAGCACTTTTTCCCATGATATAAAGTGTTGTGTTGTTTAGTAAGCAAAATGAAGAATTTTACGCCTCATATTATCATTTAGTTTCTATGTGTCCTTTTGGAGTCTCCAAATGTCCTTTTTAGAAAACTGCCTAGACATATAGTACTGTGCAAATGTTTTAGGCACGTGCGAAAAAAGAAGTAAGCTATTATAAATAATAAAGTAAGAATGCTTTCAGAAATAGAAATGTTAATCGTGTATTTTCATCAATTAGCAAAGTGAACAGAGGAAAAATCTAAATCAAATCAATATTTGGTGTGACCACCCTTTGCCTTCAAACCAGCATCAATTCATCGCAGCATCAAAACATCAGAACAGTACATCAGTACATTAGAACAGTACATCAGAACATCAGAACAGTACATCAGTTTCACCGGTGCAATTTAATTAAAAATGTTTGATAACAAAAATATACAGTGCAGTGATGATTATACACCACCAAATCTGTCTAAAAGGGGTCCTAATATATTACTTCTTTTAAAATTTAAGTTTAAAGATTTTTGAACAATACTGTTGTAGGCAATGAGAACAAAAAAAATCATTCCCACAATTACATTGGGGTAAAATTATGGCTAATAAACAGAAACACTGAAAACATTTTTTTATTTTATTGAAAGGTGTCACAATTTTTCTTTTTTGGCTTTTGCATAGCATGAATGCATGTTTGAATGATTGTTGATGCTAAACAATTTGTTTAAACTGGTTTGAAGCAACATTATTCTGCAAAATGACCTCTGATGGTCAGTTCCAGTATTTACAGTAACACAAACTTTGAGCAGTGTCACAGTGTTCTTCTAGGTACACTTGCACAAAGTCAAGGATTTTCAGTTCAGAATTGGCAGAAGCCAGTGGGACCCAGGTACACCCATCTACTGTGTGGAGAAGTCTGGTCAGAAGTGGTCTTCATGGAAGAATTGCAGCCAAAAAGCCATACCTCCGATGTGGAAACAAGGCCAAGTGACTCAACTATGCACACAAAACACAGGAACTGGGGTGCAGAAAAATGGCAGCAGGTTCTCTGGACTGAGTCAAAATGTGAAATATTTGGCTCTAGCAGAAGGCAGTTTGTTTGCCGAAGGGCTGGAGAGCTGTACAAGAATGAGCGTCTGCAGGCAACAGTGAAGCATGGTGGAGGTTCCTTGCAAGTTTGGGGCTGCATTTCTACAAATGGATTTGGGGATTAATGCAATACCATCAGGGAGGCTTCTGATTGGCCTCAAATTTATTCTGCAGCAGGACAATGACCCCAAACATACAGCCAATGTCATTAAGAACTATCTTCCTCCTGGAAGTCTTGGAAGTGATGTATGGCCTCCACAGAGCCCTGATCTCAACATCATCGAGTCTATCTGGGATTACATGAAGAGACAGAAGCATTTGAGGCTACCTAAATCCACAGAAGATCTGTGCCTAATTCTCCAACATGTTTGGAACAACCTACCTGCCGAGTTCCTTCAAAAACTGTGTGCAAGTATACCAAGAAGAATTGATGCTGTTTTGAAGGCAAAGGGTGGTCATACCAAATATTGATTTGATTTAGATTTTTCTTCTGTTCATTCACTTCTTCTGTTCATGCATTTTGTTAATTGATAAAAAGAAACTATTAAGATTTCTGAAAGCATTCTTATTTTGCAGCATTCTTTCACACCTGCCTAAAACATTTGCACAGTACCGTATGTATATATATATATATATATATATATATATATATATATATATATATATATATATATATATACAGTATGTATATATATATATATATATATATATATATATATATATATATATATATATATACAGTATGTATGTAGTTTGGATTGTTTTCTCTGAGCCATTAGACCTCTAAACTGAACATGAGTGAAGAAGGAGGAACATTAACAACTTGCAAAATCTGTGGTGTCAACCTTAACCGTCAGTAACAGGAACAGTTTGTGTGAGTTTATTTCATGGCTGGATTAATCATGTTGGTTGAGGATTATGCTTCTTATAGAGCCTTATAAATGAATATGTAACTTTAGGAATTATGGTACATGACCAAGGTGGTAGTTGGTTATTCTCCATGCATTTCACTCTTCTAACACCAAATGGGTCTCTGGAGCCTCCACTCATCATTAAATTAAATGCATGAATAATATCATCGTTCAGCTGCCATTTAATGAGATACCTAAGAACAAAAACACAATGTTTATGACATTGACACTTGTCCCCTGTTAGATGCAGTGTAGTGCCCAAGACAGTGTACTGCTACAATATATGAAAATGTCCACTAATGATAATTAAAAAAGAAAATGCCTTTGGTTTTGAGCTTATTTAGCATTGTTGGAGGTTTCTATTACATTCATTGTTCATTACTCCGAACCTGTTGTGCCAGTGTTTGATTTGCCTTCATTAGCTGCTGAAGTTTAATATTTATTTTATGAATAAAGACTTCCCCACTTTCAAACCACACTTGCCATGTTGTGCAATCAGAGTGGCTTCTCCAAAGCGTTATACTGTATTGCAACAATGTCCTAAGGTCTCTCAATGCAATGGTACTGCATGGAATGTTCATAACTTTAGATAAAAACATAATGTCTTTTGAATGGTAAAAAAACAGTTCCAGTGTAAATCCATGTTCTATTGTCTAAAGAGTAGTAGAAAAGTTCATTAAATAAATTCATTAAATTTAATTTATTAAATCCATCATGCATGACATCAATTGTTTTACACTGATTAATATGTGATATTTTGTGCTTAATGCTGAAATTCAACTTCATGGCCCAGATGGTCCCGATGGTCACATGCACCAAGCCCTAATTATGAAAATAATAAAATATTGTCAAAAGTAATGTGTCCATTAATTAATATATTTTGTTTTATAAAAATGCATAAAAATACATAAGATCATGCATTTTATATAGTACAAATATATTTGGGTGCTATCTTGAACTCATAAACTATGATTACAAAACAAGCAATTTACTGAGAATGTGTGCACCAATAGCTTGGTCAGAAGTTGCGAAAAACTAATGTAATAGTTTGGTTTTTCTGGTGTAGGATTACAAAACTCCAGCCAACGGCCTGTCTTATTACAAGTGACAACCTTTTTTTGTTTAAACATCAAAACTAAACATAATTTGAAAAACGAAATAAGATGATTATAGACAGAAATAACAACTGTTTTGGTCATGTTCTGCAGAGTATACAGTGCAGTCCAGGCTGAGAAATAACAGAAAAGCAATGTTTACACAAGGTTTACAGCCTTGTTCTGTAGCTTATACAGATGCAGTCATCACCTCTTCAGCATTAAATGGTAAATGGATGACATTTTTACAGTGCCTTTATCCAAAGCGCTGTACAATTGATGCTTCTCATTCATACACGTCGTTCACTGCAATTTCAGAAGTGAAATTTTTTTTCTTTTGGTTTAAAATGGGCCAAAACAAAAGATCTTTCTCCAGAAATAATTGTTGTTTTGAGAGATAAAGGCTATTCCATGCATGATATTGCCAAGAAACTGAAGGTTTCATACAATGTGTGCACTACTGTCTTGAAAGAAGAGAGCAAACTGGATCTAACCAGAATAGAAAGAGAAGTGGAAGGCCCAGGAGCACAACTGCAGGAGTTTGAGAAACAGACTACTCACAGGTCCTCAGCTGGCAGCTTCATTGAACAGTACATCAGAACATGAGAACAGTACATCAGAACATGAGAACATCAGAACAGTACATGAGAACATCCGAACAGTACATCAGAACAGTACATGAGAACATCCGAACAGTACATCAGAACATGAGAACATCAGAACAGTACATGAGAACATCCGAACAGTACATCAGAACATCAGAACAGTACATCAGAACATCAGAACAGTACATCAGAACAGCACATCAGAACATTGGAACAGTACATCAGTTTCACCGGTGCAATTTAATTAAACATGTTTGATTCCAAATTTTAAAAAAATATACAGTAGTGTGCAGTGATGATTATACACCACCACGTTTGTCTAAAAGGGATCCTAATAAATTATTTATTTCAAAATTAAAGTTTAATTTAATTTTAGAATTTTTGGTAAACATGTATTGAACAATACTATTGTAGGCAATGACAACAAAAAATTCAAAAAAAATCATTCCCACAATTACATTGGGGTACAGGTATGGCTAATAAATAGAAACACTGAAAACATCTTTTTTTGTAATTGAAAGGTGTCACAATTTTTTATTTTTTGTCTTTTTTGGCTTTTGCATAGCATGAATGCATGTTTGAATGGTTGTTGATGCTAAACAATTTGTTTAAACTGGTTTGAAGCAACATTATTCTGCAAAATTACTTCTGATGGTCAGTTGTTGTGGTGACACAAACTTTGAGCAGTGTCACAGTGTTACTGTGATGTGAATCACTGGCATGATTGCTCTCTGTTTACTAATTTTCATCTAGATGAACCAATATTACATGAAATAAATACTTGAATAGTACTTGGTTTCTGATTTATTTTCATTGTGTACAATGTGCTTTTCTAAACAAATGCACAGTGCGCTCCATAATGTCTGGGACAAATGCATATTGTTTCTTGATTTGGCTCTGTACTCATACAATTGTAGCGGTGAAATCAAGCTAATCAAGTCGCACGCGGTTAAAGTGCACATTCTCACATGCTTCTATTTGAGCATATTCCTATACACTTTGATTTCACCATGCAGAAATTATTGCACCGTTTATATCTATTTTAAACCAGTATAATCTTCTGCAGACAGTCATCACTGACACGTCCACACATGCCTCCTGAAGAGTGTCTGGTCTGTCAGACAGGTGTGTGTTTTCCATCATGGTGAGCATTCAGTAACTCAACCTGAGAGGTGTTCCTTGGCATACCAGTCCCTTTGTTGTAACTGAGCTCACCAGCTCACTCTTTCTTCTTAATGATGTCCCTCACTGTTTTTGTTATTCCTTATGGAAGATTGTCAGTGGCTTAATGTAATTGCTGCAGGGACAAACGTGAAGCGGAATTACTTCTCCCCTCACGTCCCCACCACAACTGGCCACGCCCTGTCCGCCCCCCAAGTATGATTGGACAGTTGACTGCATCTAAAGGTGCAATAGGTACTGAGATGTTGACTCACCATCTGCCTGTGTTTGTAGTCCTTAAATTCTGGTTTCAAAATATATACAGTTGACGGCCCGACAGCATTGTATAACTATACAATAATTCAAGCTTATTGGTTGAAAATTGGTTCTAATCACCACAGCCAATGGCGTTTCAACGTCAGCCCGTTAACAGAGAAGGGGGAGGGATAAACAGTGTTGTGGTTTGGAGGTGTTTGTTGCTGCTATTCCTATCTTGACCGAAATGACCTATTGTACTTTTAATTTGAGGCAGTGATTTGCCGTGATATTTCGATAAAAGTAATCACAGGCCCCTTTGGTGTTGGATAATTGCAATGATTGCTTTCAATTCTGTTGTGTTCTGTGCAGCACTCAGTGAGGTGTATTAATGATAATGATAATTAATGATATGATTGGAGAGCTACTGGGTCTGCTGGTTTTCGTTCTTACCCTGCAATTAACTATAATCAACTGCTCTAATTTAATTAATTAACTCACCTCACCTGGTTACCTGGGTCTCAACAGGTGCTGATTTTAAGGTGAAAACAAAAACCAGCAGACCCAGTAGCTCTCCAGGACCAGGGTTGGAGACCCCTGCTCTAGAGTTTGCAAAGAATGGTGCAAAAAAATAATAATAATCCAGTGAGCAGCAGTTCTGCCGACAGAAACACCTTTTCAATCAGAGACGTCAGAGGAGAATGGCCAGACTGGCCAAAGCTGACAGGAAGGTGACAGTAATGCAAATAACCCCACATTACAACAGTGGTATGCAGAAGAGCATCTCTGAACACAAAACATATCATAACTGTAAGTGGATAGGCAACAGCAGTAGAAGTCTAAAAAATAAGCTTATGATAATAAACTAAGTTAATTTGATGTGTAATTAATGTATTTGTCCATCATTAATTTGTGTTAACAACTACATTAGTTAATGCCAATTATAGACCTTATTGTAAAGTGTGACCAAAGAATTAGCTCATAGATGACAGTTACCCTAGTATTTTGTAAGGATAAGTATGAATATGGTTTCTCTGCAGTGCAGAGTCTTGCAGAACATTCCCTTATTGTGACACTGACAGGATCAGCTAACATTTGGTTTATTTAAGTGCTGAAAGTGAAGTTGTATTCACACTTTTCAATAGCATGAAAGGCAAAGATGGTTTCACAATAAAATTATTAGGGAAGTTGGTCAACAGGCTTCGAAACACTTGCGAAAAAGGAAAAAGAAAAACAGTTACCAAGGAAAAAGACAACAGTTAGCTCTTGCAATACCTATAAAACAGAAAATCAGCACAGTGTCATAGCAGATGAGAATCCTGTTCAGAAATGGATACTATCAGCTACGATGCAAGCAGTGAAAAGTTTAACAGCAAGAATTATCCAGCAGATCCGACAGGGAAAATGCAAGTATGTTAGCCTGTTCAGTATTGATGAACAAGGGCATAAGAGATTAAATGTAATTTATGAATTGACTGATATTAGTACATAACTTAATTCATATATGTATTGATAATCTAAACTTTATTTTACATGTAATACCTGTGTTGCCCTATACAAATTCAGAATAAAATGAAGTCTTTTATTCTATGTGTTCTAGCAGTGTTGCTCAGGGTAATAGGATAGGATAATACAGGTTATAGTAGCAGAATAATTTTTTTATCACTCTTACAACTGATATCTTTTTCCTCTCAGAAATTTGCAATCATGAAGACCTTCTGTTTGTGTCTACTCATGGTGGTTGTCACCTTCTGTATGGGGTTGGCTGTGGTGACTCTCTCCCCAAAATTAAAAGCCATAAAAGAGAGGGGACACATGGAGGCAGTTGAAGATATTCAGCACATTAGCAATCTGCCGCAGTCCAAATACAAGTACCTGAACCACATGCAAAAATCAAAGGTATGACACTTGAGGTAATATTTGCAATAAATGGCAAAACATTGGTGAAATTCAACCTTGCAGAATGAGCAGTGTATGCCGTTTGTAATAAATACAGTGGGCTTGTTTCAGAACAAATTAGATTACCAAATTTAAAAAAACAATGAAACATGAGCCCTGCGATGGACTGGCGACCTGTCCAGGGTGTATTCCTGCCTTTCGCCCAATGTATGCTGGGATAGGCTCCAGCCCCCCTGCAACCCTGTTCAGGATAAGCAGGTTCAGATATTGGATGGATGGATGGCTGAAACATGAGACCAAATGTATTTAAATAAAATTATATAGTTTTCCCATATGTTTGAACATAAAATATAGTTAATTATCATATTTATTAAGGGTGCTGATAATTCTGGAGACCAGTATATTAATCATGGGACATTTTTCATCAGCTTTTTGTCCAATAGCCGAATTAATGCAGGAGGATTTATTTTTTTAAGTTTAAGCAAAGGCTCGAACCACAAAAAAGAACCACAAAAAATAATTACACCTGTTTCTTTGAGATAATCATCTTTCTGTGTCGCTTATTTTCTTAATTTGAATGTGAAGTTCAAATTTTAAAAAATCATGTCATGCTCCACCTATCTTGCTCCACGTGAGTAAATTAAAACATTTTTTGCATTATTAGCCTGTGTGGCAAAAAAAGGGGATCGACCCGCTTCCTTCCTGCAAACCGAGCCCAGACCCCAAAGTGTTACAATAAAACTATGAAAGAAATACATTTGTGTCATTACGGTGAGTTGTGTTATGGCAAAAATAGAAGTAGAAGAAACATCCCCACTCACTTCTTCTTGCGCATTAGAGATTTGTCCTGCAGGGAGGAGTGGTCCAGTGGGCCAGGTACCGGGCAGACCCCACCCACTACGACACCCAGAACGAGAGAGCATTCGGTGAAAGCATTCACGCCAACGGTGCTCGCATGACTGCTTCCACACTGGAGATCAAACCCAATGGCTGCAGAGTACCCCACTGGCATTTCAACGCTAACGAGCATGGCTACCTCATCAAGGTAAAACCAAACATTCCGTAAACACACACTGTGGCTGTATGGCCAGCAGGGCAGCCTGTAGCGTAGTGGTTAAGGTAAATGACTGGGACCCGCAAGGTCAGTGGTTCGATCCCCAGTGTAGCCACAATAACATCCGCACAGCTGTTGGGCCCTTGAGCCGGGCCCTTAACCCTGCATTCCTCCAGGGGACGATTGTCTCCTACTTAGTCAACTGTACGTCACTCTGGATAAGAGCGTCTGACAAATGGCCTTAATGTAATGTAATGCTACAAGTACTTTCAATGTTCCTACCAATGCTTCAAATAATTTAAAAATCAATGGCAAGGAAAGCTTTATTTTTGTATGAAATTAAGTGCAAATCTGCAGGGAAAAGTATGGATCGGGATCCTGGACTCTGCCCCGTTCTCTGTGACCTCGTACAATGTGTCGGCGGGGCAGGTGGTCTTCCTGCCCCGGGCCACCCTGCACTGGATGAAGTGCGTGGGACGGGAGAACTGCCTCTTCATCCTCTTCTTCACCACCAGCGACGAGCTTGTCACTCGCGATGTGGACGATGTGTTTTATGCCACGCCCAAGGACATTGCTGCGCGTTCCCTCAAGGTATTCCCCGTCGCCCTCCCCCCCCCCCCCCCCCATAGCCTCGCTCTCATATGTAGGCGCCACAAAAGTACATTTCCCACAATCCCACAGGACAATTCCGCAACGTCCACCCAGGCATGACGTCCAGTTAAGGTTAAGCATATACCGTAACATATCACAACACCAGTATAAGGGTTTCACCAAAGAATATTTCAGAACAAATGGGACACAAGGACACTATCCTGAATAGTCACTTTTTCTTTTTCTTTTTTACAAAGTGCTGTTTAGCCAACAAAAAGTGTGTATTTTTGGCAACTATCTGATTAATATTAATTCATGTTGGAAATAGCTGTGTGGGTATCATTGTGTCAGTGTGCAGACAGATTGTTCTACAATGTTCTTCTGAAATATACTCATGTTTTATGACTATCAGCATTAATTAGCCTCAGTGTTCTTGCCTTTGCTCTCAGAAATCCAGTCATTCTTAGGAAACAGTTTATCTGTCAACTTCTTTTATCACAACCTAATCACTATTATTACAAAAGTATTTTAATATGATTCTGGGATCATACTGTAAATAGTTGCCCGTGTATAAGTCTAAATGATAAAATTATGATGTTTTCTTTTCTTACCGTGGAGTTGCCAACGAGCTGCCAACGTCCTCATAAAATGATAGTAATGGCCAAACTACCTAAATGCGACTACCTCCCACAAACATCGACAAAACCTAAATCGGCCCTATGTAACTGTGTTGCTAGGGAAGTCTTGTGATTAGAATGAGGGGCTGCATTTGGGGTTCTGTAAAAAAACAGAATAGTGGCAAAATCACCTTTGGGGTCAACAAGTTAATTGATCAAAAGATTGATTGTATAGATATTATACACACACTGTGCTTCCCCAGCAGGGCTGTGGAGAAGCCTTTTGATGAGGTACTCATAGAGAGAAAAGCTGTTTTACAGTTTGACACCTAGTTTTTAACAGAATATATTTTGACAAAATGCATGAATGGAAATTAATGACAGCAACAATAATAATACAAATTTTAAATCCCATCAAAAACAGCAACCAATAATGTTTTTTTTTTTTTCATATAAAATCAAATGGGCACATCCAATAACAGGAGTATTGGCGACCCATTCATTGAAACCTAAAATGTGCTTGATCTTGATCTGTGTCAAGTCATTCAGTGTGATATTGCTACCGTTTATCTAGTGCGTGATGTCATGTGTAAAAACTTTTTATCCAGCCAAAGGGTGGCATTAGCTTCATCAACACCTTCAAGCAGCCAAAGGAAAACCAGGCTGTGAACCTCCCACCGAATCTCAATGAACTGGTGCGTAAAGCCAGCTACACCAGATCCAGGATTTTCCAAGTGTCCAAGTACTTCTTCAATATGAGAGGTAATTAAAAAACTTTATTAGGAACGTTTTTACTGTATTACACCTACTTATTCAGGCAATTATCTAATCAGAAAATTGTGTGGCAGCAGTGCAATGCACACATGCGTGTATATACGGGTCAGGAGATTCAGTTAATGTTCACATCAACCATCAGAATGGGGAAAAAATGTGATCCAAGTGACTTTGACCATGGAATGATTGTTGGTGGCAGACAGGGTGGTTTGAGTATCTCAGAAACTGCTGATATCCTTGGATTTTCACACACACTAGCCTGTAGAGTTTGCAAAGAATGGTGCAAAAAACTAAAAAAATAACTATTGAGCAGCAGTTCTGCAGACAGAAACGCCTTGTTAATAAGAGACATCCAGATTGGTTGGTCAAAGCTGATGGGAAGATGACAGTAACGCAAATAACCATGCGTTGCAACAGTGGTATGCAGAAGAGCATCTCTGAACACACAACGCAGTGGATAGGCTACAGCAGTAGAAGTCTAAAAAATAAGTCTAATACATACCTAATAAAGTGCTCACTGAGTGTATATTATAAATAGTGTGCATTAACTGTTTTAATCAATTCATAATGCAGAGGTAAGTGCTTGTATGACAACTATAGATATCCCTAGTGAATTAAATGGAAAATATTGTGTGGTTTATAGTATGTATAGCCTTCAATTCATGCATTTAAATGACCAATGCAAAGTTAACATTATCCGTTCAATTTGGTAGACCTATTTTGTCTTGTTTTTTTATGCGATTGGCTCTTTTCCAGGGTGTCCTTTTATAGCCTTCCAGCCAGGTACATACAATACTACTAAGGCGGTTATGAAAGTAAACTAAACAAAGTATTTTAAATGGTACAATTTGATTTCATTTAAATCACTCTGATTTGTTTTGAGGACCCTTTAGTTCAGGGCTTTGGAATCGCCTGTGCCAGCTGACTCTTACTCAGTCCAAGAACACTCACCCTGTAGAGCTGTTCACAGGAACCATCTACTAAGCATTGGCATATAAATTGAACATAGATTTTGTTTGAGGGGGTGAATAAATAATGAGTTTTTATTAATTTATTAAATTTGATATCATGAGTAATGATTTGTCGAGATGTACCTAGAAGCCTTCCATTGTATACTTTCTCTTTGGCCATGATTAAATTAACAGTTGGCTGTGGCGCTAACATGCGGTTTTTAAACCAAAGAAAAAGGACAATATGATGATTCAATGAGTTAGATATGGGCTGATTCACCAGCGCCTTGACTTACCTCTAGTGACAATTGGGCCTTGACTGTAAACCGCCCTATAAAACTATTTGAACTAAAAGATCAGTACAAACATGTTTTTCCCCCTCATTCATGACAGTAAATGTCTGACGAACTGTAAAATGTCAATCTAATCATTTATTCTCTGCACTCCAGCCACCAAGAGGTACAGATACCCAGGAGGGATAATACAGTGGGCTCGATACACCAAGAGAAAGACTGGGCTGCCATTAGTTGAAAGGATTTTTGCCAAGTCTCTCAATGAGGTATTTTCTGAATTTTATTATTGGTTTAAAATTATGAGAAGACAGCGAACGACCACGGGGTTGCTAACGACCAGGGGTTCATTTCACGAAAGTATGTATCTTTATTAACAAAACGTGTTTCATGAAAATGTGTCACTTGCGAATCGCAAATAAAACTGCAATGACTACAGACAACCGTGATCACGCCCACCCTTTAGATAATTACAGTTAATTAAATAATTGTAACAACATGACAGAAATTTTAGGTCAGTCACTAACAGGAGCATGACTTCCATAAAATGCAAGTGTCCCCTTCGAGTAGGCTACATAAATGTTTTTTATTATGTGCTACTTATGCCTTTATCAAGTTTATTCTTAAAGTGGGGCTATAGCCCACATTTTCACTTGTTTAAGTAGGCTAATTCACAAAACCAATTCATCCCATTTTAAGTATTGGCTTCCTACTGTAAAGTATTTAATGGTATACATATGCCATGTATTCTAAAGTCTGCCTTGAAGAGGTTTTAACTTTTTTGTAAGGGTTGACAGCTCTGTGTAAGACGCCGACTCGACTCCACGTCCTGCAGGCCGCAGTGGCGGCAGGTATTTGCTCCTACTGTGTGCTACGCCACCTGATTTGACTCATTATTTTACCTGCTTAGTTCAGATAATAAGCTAATTAGTGAAATGGTGTAGCACACGGTTGAAGCAAATGGCTGTAGACACTGCGGCTCGCAGGACGTGGAGTCGGGTAGCGCCAGATAAAGCGATAATGTATTGTAAAAACTGATTTCATTCAGCAAATAATTCAAATTGAATGTGACTGCAAGATTTATTTTTCCACCCTTCAGACACAGATGGCCAGCTCAGCTGAGGAGTGCTATAATGCTGTTAACAAAAGTACAATACAAAACCAAAAGGAGCCAGGTGGATGAGAATGATAGCCCATTTACTGATTGCCTACAGGATCGCACTTGTGGCCTGCGTTCGTGGCTTCTAATTGGGATTTCTTTGTGAAACGCTCCAAAAATAGCAGGAGAAATCTTAGCTTGCTCTATGCAATTTTCGTGAAATGAGCCCCAAGCTAACAAATGTGTCCTTGCACAAAGACACACAATTATGAGACACAATACTACTATGACTTGTTGGGCTCTTATAAAGGGCTGCAAAGAATATCTTTCTTCAGAAGCTGTTTGTGGTTATTTTGCACATGTTTATTGCATCACTTCTGTGTTTGCTTACATAAAAAAATAAAAAATAAATCCTGTTGAAAATGTTCAGGTTAACATCAAATGAAGTACTTTTAACTCGAATACAATACATGTAGTCCCTGCTCAACTCCTACAAAACTGTAGTTGGTTTAACACTTTGAATTTCACTATCTTTATTTAAATATTTACTTGCGACCCCTCCCTCAGCATGAAGACACTTTGACCTTGGCAACCATGAGGATCTTTAGAAGAGGCATGCGACAGCCTCACTACCACTTCAACGCCCACACCATGGGCTATGTGCTAAGAGGCTGTGCAAGGGTGAGGAACTCTGCCTCCCACTTTTCCAACTGTCATTGACATTTTGCAAACGTGGAACATTTCACAACTTGATTCTTGCTGTAATGGCCCTGTAGCGTAGTGGTTAAAGTACATGACCACTGGGGAACCCGCAAGGTTGGTGGTTTGATCCCCGGTGTAGCCACAATAAGATCTGCACAGCCGTTGGGCCCTTGAGCAAGGCCCTTAACCCTGCATTGCTCCAGGGGAGGATTGTCTCCTGCTTAGTCTGATCAACTGTAAGTCACTTTGGATAAAAGTGTCAGCCAACATGACATGTAATGTCCTACACAAATGAAAAGCAGCCCTTTTTCTCCATTATAGGTTGGTGTTGACAGGAATGCAACCGAGTTCACGATGAGCAGCGGCGATGTGTTTTTCGTCCCCCGCGGTGTCCAGCACTACATTATGAATGTGGGGCAGGGAGAATTGACCATGGTCATCGCCTTTAGCACTCACGATGAGGTGAGTGACACACGGAAATCCTGTTCCCGAAATTTGGACTCAATCTTATGGGTGGGCCTGTAGTGTAGTGGTTAAAGTACATGACTGGGACCCTCAAGGTCGGTTCGATCCCTGGTGTCGCTACAATAAGATACGCACAGCCGTTGGGCCCTTCAGCAAGGCCCTTAACCCTGATTGCTCCAGGGGAGGACTGTCTGCTGCTTAGTCTAATAAACTGTAAGTTGCTTTTGATAAAAGTGTCAGCCAAATTACATGTAATGTAATCTCATGCACTTGGAACACATTTTGTTTTTATTACAATCATGAGAATATCACCTCCCCTGAATTGTATTTTCTTACATTTATTTATGGTTGTGAAAATAGCTGAAATGTTGGTATAAATCTGTGACTCTTAACAGTGTTTGTTTATTTCCTTCATCCCAGCTTCAAACATTGGACATGAATGTTTATTTCCAGAACACCCCAGACTTCATCCTGGCTCAGCTTTTCCTGAAGAAACAGGATGAATTCCACAAAATTCCAACCTTCAGGCGTGACCAAGACATCAACTTGCCTTAAACTAGCAGAACCAGCCATCTGCCACAAATCATGCTTACACTCTTTCATTAAGAACGGCTGAGTCAGTAATGTCATACAGCATGTCAGAATAATCTTTTATTGTTTATTTTATAATGAAATGTAAGAAATCCCAAATGTATTATAAGGTATGTGAAATCAGAGATGGTTGGTTTACTCACCAGGCAATGTGCCTTTTAAAAGCTTCTATGACCAGCTCACAACATACATCTATTATATGCATCGATACATTGAGCTCCATAATGTTGGGGATTAAGACATTGTTTTATGTGGCTCCATACAATTTGAGCTTTGTCATGTAGAAGTCACATGTGGTTTATGTGCTGATTGTCAGCTTTTATTAAAGGGTATTTTTATTCAGTTGTGTTCTATTGCTTCCTTAGGGCATGTATAAGAGAGTTTTCCCTATCTAGTCTTTGGCTGGCCTTTGGAGTCTGTTATTGGCATTTGTCAACATGAGTTCTGCTAATGTGGTCAGGGAAACCATTATGAGGCTGATAAATAAGGAAAAACTGTTTGGAACATCAGTAAGAAGAAAGAGAGCTCACTTGGTGAGCTCAGTAATCACAAAGGGCCTGGTTGGCCAAAAACAATGTTGATTTGAATTTGATGGATATGAGAAGTTACTACTGTTCGCAGAACACTTCATAAACAGAACTACAGAGATTATGCTGCAAGTTGCAAACCACTAGGTAGATGCAAATATGGGATAGGATAGGCAGGTTACTGTTTGTTAAGAAGTACCTAAAAGCCTGCAGAGTTCTGCCAAAAGGTATTGTGAAGACCAAGATTGACTTGTATCAGAGTGATGGCAAGAGTAGTGTACAAAAATAACTTCCCAAGATGCAAAGCACCCCCCTCATCTATGAAACATGGTGGTGGGGGTGTTATAGTGTGGGCATGTATGGCTGCCACTGGTTCACTTGTCTTCACTGATGACATAACTGCTGACAGAAGCAGCAGAATGAATTCTGACAGTCTGTACAGAAACATTGTATCTGCTCATGTTCAAGCAAATGTTTCATGTATATATCTTTGTCCCAAAAATTATGGAGCTCACTGTCCTTGTTATTGTTGAAATTACACTTTGCGATTAACATGTAGGTATTAATGTATTATTTTATGTAGTTGACAATTTTTGCTATAGTTAACTTCTTTCTAGTTGATGCTTACAAATGCGCATGTCATTTCATAATAAAACAGAGTATAAACAAAGCATACATACCAAGAGCTATTTCACTTATTCTTCCTCAGCATTAAGAAACATGACTGGCATTTTGCATTTTTGTTAAAAAACATAATGTAATAAATATAATGTATTTCATATCTGACTGTTTAAAATCTCAACCATAGTATCATTGCTTGAAAGCCATGCCATGCACACACATGCACATAACAAAATGCTTAATTTGGATATTTACATCACAAAAATGTATCTTATTTGGTTGCTCAGGCTGAATAGATATCTAACATAGGCAATGTGAGAGAAAACAGCACTATCAGTCCAAAATATGTCTCTAGGGATGGGATGGTTACCGGTTTCACAATATATTTCAGTAAAAGATGACAGAAAAATAATCCAGCATGGAATGATGAAACTTTCCACAGTTTGGTTTGACCAACCAGTAAGCCAGGTAATTTATTTCATGTTTAAATATTTATTTTGTTTAGTCACCATGAAATGGCTGGACTACGCGCTACTCCAGAAGAGGGCGACACCGTTTCGCTTGCCTTCATAGCTAGATTATAACCCGTCTGCCTGGACAGAGAGAAATTGTAGCAAGGATTGTTAGAATATGCCTTTTATTGTGGCATGAGGGAGGCTGGAGTTTTATCGCCCTGCTTTGCAAGTAAGAGGCTGATCTAAACATCTAAACTGCTGTTCTCGCTAGTGGAGTCTTTTTAACAATCTGGCGGTTTTGCAGTTTCATTACATCACAGTTTTTTGTATGATATAAATATGAACGCAGCAATAGTTTGAGCCGTCGATGACTCCACCATAAGGGGTAAAATGGATAGGTTTAAATGCTGTTTAGCAAACGCCAAGCGGGCTGTAAGTCTTTTGCGCAAGAGTGGCTTCTGTCTAGCCACTGTCCCATGAAGGCCTGATTGATGGAGTGCTGAGATGGTCGTCCTTCCAGCAGGTTCTTCCATCTCTGCAGAGGACTTCGAAAACGCTGTTAGAGTGACCGTTGGGTTCTTGTTCACCTCCCTGACCAAGGCCCTTCTTGCTCAGTTACTCAATTTGTCCAGATGGCCAACTCTAGAAAGAAATTTGGTTCTAAATGTGTTCCATTTCACAATTATTGAGGCCATTGTGCTCCTGGGAACACTCAACACTTTAGAAAGGGTTTTATATCCTTGCCCTGATCTATGCTTCACCACAATTGTTTTGAAGAGGTCTACAGAGAGTTTCTGAGACTTAATGGCTTGGTTTTTATCCTGATATGCAGTGTGAATTGTGGGACCTTATATACACAGGTGTGTGCCTTTCTAAACTGTCAATAAATTACCTGATGGTCTTCATTCAACCACCCCATGGAATTGTGCCATGGCAGAACAACATAGTGTGTCTTGGCCGACTTGATCAGTAAATTTGGTCATTTGACAAATGTATTTAAATTACACCATGTGAGAAGTTTAGAAGGAAAAACACTATTTGGTGGAACTGCTAACTTGTAGAAATCTGAAATGCGACCCCGATTACACACTGCTTTTTTAAGTAGCCAAGAAGGTTGGAAACCACTGGTTTTATCTTTAACAACATATTGTATTTTAAAAGCTTATATTATCCATTTTGTAAAATCATTGTAAAAGTAATGTAACCTGAGGGAATCACTACCACCACACAGGACACAAAACGTATCGGGGTTCTTTGTCTTTATTTTCCCATCGTTACATTTGACTGCCAATGAGGGCTAGCAGTATGAAGACGTATTGTAGCTTGTTTGCTAAAAGCGTTTTATATCCATACAATACGGCAGTGGGCTTGCCTAAAACCAATACCAAACAAAATAATACATATCAATATCATGGTAACGACCACCGCATAAAAAGTATAAGAACCCCCTTTCAGTTCATTAACTCACATCCAAAACAATCTCAGGCTAACCGCCAAGTAAACGTGGACGATGACCGAACATCAATCTTCAAACATCTTAATTTAGTCGATCTACGATACAGTGATCAACTCATGTTTTTAACTAGTACATTACAAGTAATTTGACAATAAAGGAATATCATGTGTGGAAATCTTATTACCAGATAATTATTCAATCCTTGGACCATGCACCCTTCTGCTTACTTCTCACATGAAGATATCAAACGAAAAAGACAGATTTCCCATGAGCACGGTAAACTAATAAATCACACGAGTAAGTATACACTCTAGAACAGGTACAGTGACTATCGCCTCCTTCTGGGTAAACAGTTAACTGAACCTCGTCGCTGTGCACTTGACATTACATGAAATCAACACAGCAACAAAATGACAATGTAGGCCTTTTATATTAAATCAACTTATTCACCTTTTAATACCCATTGTACTGGATCTTAATATTCTGAAATGCCACCTGGTTACATTCTCCCCTGCATAAGTCACCGTCCTCGGTGACTAATTTGAGAACTGTCCCAAAAGAGACTATACCAAAGTTCATGAAACCTGAGAGTCCAAACCTGTGTTAACAGTAACTACACTACATACAGATTTGGGCAAGTTGTAGGGATTTGTGTGCAGTCCTGCAGTGGCTCTTGAGCTCCGCCGCACAGAATGAGGGGCACTGATTTCAACATCTACAACCATTGGGTCCTCTGTTGCCAATGCCTCGACCCCATCCCTCTCCTCAGTTCCTATAACAAATGAAGGTTCATTTATGTGTATAGGCTCAAATTCCCGATTATCTGTTTTGTCTGTTTCTTCTGGCCTACTTAACACATCATCGATACAGTTCTCGGAAACATCCTCGAGTACAACAAAATCAGGTTCATACATTTCATCAGAGATGTGTGTCTCCGTCACCTTAGGATTACTACCCTCTGGACAATGTTCCCTCCTCACACATGGTTTTGCTATAGGAGGTGTACAAGGCCGCAATTCAGTCCGGTGTACCCTTTTGATAGGTCCGCCCTCGAACGGCTCAACTGTATGTGTAGTTCCTTGAATATCAACCACCCTGTACACTACTGGGCTCCAGGCATCCTGAATCTTGTTCCTTCCTAGAGGCCTATGGCGCAAGTACACTGTCTGCCCTATGTTGACCTTAGGACAGAAAACCTTTTCGTTCAGCCTTGAGATCCTTTCAGAAGCCTTTTGCTCTGAATACTCTTTTGCTCGTGCGTGTGCTTGTCTAAGCCTTTCCTGATGAACGGACAACCAATCTACTCTTCTGTCATTTGGGGCAGTGTCTTGACCTAACAAGGCATCAACAGGTAGCCTTGGCTGAACCCCAAAGAGTAGGAAGTGTGGTGAATATCCTGTAGTGGAATGAGGGGTGACATTATATGCATAAACCAATTCAGGGAGGTGTTCAGTCCACTTCCTCTTCTTTTCAGGAGGGAGTGTGCGTAAAAGTTCATGGAGGGTCCTATTGTACCTCTCACATTGAGCATTGCCCTGGGGCCTATAAGGTGTGGTTCGAGTCTTTTTAACGCCATAAAGTTTGCACAACTCTGCAACGACTTCACTTTCAAAATTTCTGCCTTGGTCTGAATGTAATCTCTCAGGTACCCCATATTTCATGAACCATTCCTTCAATAAAACCTTAGCCGTGGTGTCCGCTTTCTGGTCCTTGGTGGGGTAGGCCTGTGTAAACTTTGTGAACACATCGGTAACCACCAGTACATTCTCACACCCACTAGCTGATGGTTCTAATAAGGTGAAATCTACTGCTACCACCTCAAGAGGTCTAGAAGCCATAAAGGCCCTAACAGGGGGATGTATTTTCGGCTGCGGCATCTTGGTTAATATGCAACGTTGACATTTCTTTATCCAGTCCTCTGCATCCCTATGCATACCAACCCAGAAACACCTTTGCTTCAGCAGACTAATGGTGCGCTCAATTCCCTGATGTCCCATTCTATCATGAACACTGTCCAATATTTGTTCCCGGAGACAACAAGGTAAGAGTAACTGCCAACACTGACCATTTCTGGGATCATCGACTACTCGATACAACAACCCATCTCTCACTTGAATCAGATTCCACTGTTTGAGAAGACGCTTTACAGGGGCTGTTAAAAGTAGTCTTTCTTTGTAGCTAGGTTTTCTTTGACGATCCCAACACCTCTTAAACTCTTGGAGTGTTGTGTCACCGGATGGAAACTCTATGAATTGGCTCTGGGTGTAGCCTGGGAGAGTATGGGTATTGCCTTGCATATCTGTATTTACAGCCTCTCCCGATTCCAATGCACGGATTTGTCTCACCCTGCAACTGTGTAAACCTGCCACCACAAGATCTGGTTCCAACACCGTTCCTCTGTCCATCATATTACAAACTGCCACACAATTATCAAACTCCACATCCCCCTCGGTGTCAGGCTCCCCTGCAAACTCCTGCCTAGACAGGGCATCTGCGGCAGCATTACTAGAACCAGGCCTATATTTCACTTCAAAATCAAAAATGGACAGCTGTCCTACCCACCTTTGCTCTACTGCACCTAGTCTAGCTGTTTTAAGATAACAGAGAGGGTTGTTATCCGTGAGGATCACAAACTTCGCCCCCAGTAAGTAACTCCTAAACTACGGCCCATTTTAAGGCGAGCAACTCCAACTTCATACTGCTGTAGTTGCGGTCATTCCTTTCTGCATTACGCAACCGCCTACTAGCATAGGCTATGACACGCTTACGACCATCCTGCTGCTGATATAGCACTGCCCCTAATCCCTGCTAACTTGCATCAGTCCCTAATATAAACGGCAGTGTGAAATCAGCAAAACCCAATATGGGAGCAGAGGTCAGTTTTTCTTTCAGGTCATCAAAAGACTTTTGACAGTCATTGGTCCACAAAGCACTAAACTGAGGTGACGACCTTTGCCTGCCATCCTGGTGACAGTTGTTCACCAGATCATGCAGAGGGCCAGCAATTTTAGAAAACCCCTGAATAAATTTCCTATAGTAGCTGCAGAATCCTAAGAAGGACCGAAGATGTTTAACAGATGTGGGTGCAGGCCAATTTCTTACTGCAGCTACTTTGGTCGGATCAGTGCCAATGCTGTCAGCAGAGACCTGGTGTCCTAAGAACTGGACCTTGTCCTGCAAAAAGTTACATTTTTGTATCTTAACCTTCAAACCTGCTGCGGCTAACCTTGATAAGACAGTCTCTATTCTCTCCAGGTGCTGTTCAAAGGTCTGTGAAAACAGCAAGATGTCATCAAGGTAAACCAGAATGACTTGAAAAATGAGATCGCTCATGGTAGCCTGCATTAAACGTTGAAATACAGCAGGCCCATTACACACCCCAAACGGCATCCTACGAAATTCAAATAAACCGAAAGGTGTGGTGAAAGCTGTCTTGTGCCGATCTCGTTCACTCACCGCCACCTGGTGGTACCCACTGGCCAGATCAATGGTTGTGAAAAACCGTGCCCCTCGTAAAGCATCAAAGCTTTCGTCAATCCTGGGCAATGGAAAAGCATCTCGCCTAGTCTTTAAATTCAGCTTTCTGTAATCAACACATAACCTTAAAGTACCATCAGATTTGCGGACGACCACAATAGGAGAAGCATAAGCACTCGTGCTTTCTTGAATCACACCCTTTTTAAGCAGTTTTGTGATGTGTTCTCTAACTTCACTGTACTGCGTCGGTGGAATTCTACGGTACGGCTGGGTCACAGGTATGTCATCTGTCACAATCGGGTAAAGTCATTCCCATAGCTTCCACATCTAGTTCGAGATAGCCTAAGTAAGGAATGTTCAAACCATTGGCTGCAGTAAGTTTTAACCACCCAGAAGTAGTCAGCATGTGCTGATCTTCCCCTGACAGAGTATGCTTAAAGTAGCTTTCAGTGATAGTGCTAACCTGGCTACCAGTGTCTAGAAGGCATGGTGTCGTTACCCCTTTGATTTTTAATTCAACCACCGGACATTTTCCCACTGCACGTTCTAATAGTTTGCTCCGGCTATTTGTGTTCAATGAGCCATTTGTCACCCCTCGCATTGCCTGACTCATAGCAACCGAGGGAGTCAGTTTCCCTGAATGCTAGCGTTAGTGGGTTGCTCGCTAGGCCCGCGGACACATGTCTTGGCCATGTGTCCCACCCCATTACACCTAAAACAGATAGGCTGTCCATCCTCTGTAAAGCGTGGCTGCATTCTGGGCCTGCTCTGAGGTCTTCTGTATACCTGCTGTGTCCTAGACATGGTCAGTTCTCTAATGGCTTTAGTGAGTTCAGATATAGCAGCATCTTGGTCCATTAGCTTCTTCTCTTGTCTAGATACTACTTCCAAAACCTCCTCCAAGGTAGAAGACGGGGCCCTTACTAGCCCCAACTGCAGAACATAAAGGCTGGCTAGTGACCTCAGATGCTCTGGACTTAGTCACTCTGGGAGTGGCAGTATTCTCCTCCATTGCCCATAACTCTGCTTCTCTGCGGACATCCCTGATATCTGACTCAGGCTTCTCTCTTGCCAACTTTCTGAGTTCACGCTTTAGTGTTGAATCATACAAGCCCTCTACAAACTGGTCTCTCAGCAGAATCTTCTCATTAGGAACTAGATCTCGTGACTGTTTAACAGCAGCATGCAGAAGGCTGGATAGAGCATGGGAATAATCACTAAGTCTTTCACCTTCCGCCTGTTTGCGGTTGTAAAAAGACTGCAAGAGTTGGGTGGCACTACGTTTCTCCCCGAAGCCCTCCCGAAGACATGAAAACACTGTGTCAGGTTGTTTAGACTCATTCCCTACACACATTCTGACCTCTTCAAGTGCTGGGCCTCTTAACAGACATAATGAAGTCAAATTCCTCATCAACTGTTTGGCCTCGGGCTCGTAAAACCCTTTCCACCTCCTCAATGAACTGTTCAACAGCCCTCCCATCTTTGCTGTAATCACCACTAAAATTCTGAATTTGGCGCTCTCGTGGAATGTATATGAAAGACTGCCTATTTGGCCTTGCATCCCCTGTACCAGATCCAGCACCTGCTCCACTACCTGGTGGACTCCGGCCACATCCATTTTCACTATCGTTGTCAGACATGGTTATGCTTAAACTCTTACCAATCAAAAATAATAATTAAAAAAAATACTCAGTCCTTAAATTAAAATAAAATGTCCCAAATATTTAAGGATATAGCCTGAGGCAAAGTTCTGTGGCGTCTGCTGCACAGGGATCCACTCGATGACCGGCTCCAAGGCGTGGACGTCTGTGCAAGAACTGGCGTCTAGTCTTCTCCTCTCCGCACGGCACCTCCTGCGCTATAGCTTCCCGAGCACGAAGACCGCCTCCTCTGTACGCAACACGCTCTCTCACGCAGCCCTGGAATCCTCTCGTGAAATGGAACGTCCAGCAAAATCTTCACCACTGCCGTATATATTGTTAGGATAGCTTATCGCAATGCATAAATCGGAGAATTGAGACCCCACTCCTGGTACCAAAATGTGTAACCTGAGGGAATCACTACCACCACACAGGACACAAAACGTATCGGGGTTCTTTGTCTTTATTTTCCCATCGTTACATTTGACTGCCAATGAGGGCTAGCAGTATGAAGACGTATTGTAGCTTGTTTGCTAAAAGCGTTTTATATCCATACAATACGGCAGTGGGCTTGCCTAAAACCAATACCAAACAAAATAATACATATCAATATCATGGTAACGACCACCGCATAAAAAGTATAAGAACCCCCTTTCAGTTCATTAACTCACATCCAAAACAATCTCAGGCTAACCGCCAAGTAAACGTGGACGATGACCAAACATCAATCTTCAAACATCTTAATATCGTCGATCTACGATACAGTGATCAACTCATGTTTTTAACTAGTACATTACAAGTAATTTGACAATAAAGGAATATCATGTGTGGAAATCTTATTACCAGATAATTATTCAATCCTTGGACCATGCACCCTTCTGCTTACTTCTCACATGAAGATATCAAACGAAAAAGACAGATTTCCCATGAGCACGGTAAACTAATAAATCACACGAGTAAGTATACACTCTAGAACAGGTACAGTGACTATCGCCTCCTTCTGGGTAAACAGTTAACTGAACCTCGTCGCTGTGCACTTGACATTACATGAAATCAACACAGCAACAAAATGACAATGTAGGCCTTTTATATTAAATCAACTTATTCACCTTTTAATACCCATTGTACTGGATCTTAATATTCCGAAATGCCACCTGGTTACAGTAACTATTAACAATGTATTGTACTTTAAAAGCTTCTTATATTATCCATTATGTAAAATCTTCATTTTAAGAGTAACTGCTTAAATAAAGACCTGTTATAAAGTCAAATGTATAAACAGTGAGTGTATAAACAGGAACCAGAGGTGGAAGTATTCAGGGCTGCATTTCCCGAAGCCTTCTTAATGCTATGTCGTTCGTCAATTATACCTTAAGCTCTACCTTAATGTTTCAGTGTGTTTCCCAAAACGTTCTTAGGTAAGTATACCTTCTGTAAGTCGTACTTTCATAAGATTGGTCTGGACCACTCTTAGCTATACCTTAATGATGTTGTCAGCTCACTCGGCTAGTGGCACCACTGTTACGATCGCAAGCCTCTGAAATAAGCTGTTGCTCTTAGTTACATCTCAATCTGTTAAGCAGTATGTACACTAATAATGAGTTCACACTTTTATTACCAGCAGACTAGACTACTGCAATGCCCTCTTCACTGGGTTGCCCAAAAATTCAATGGAGAATTCAGCTGCTAGACTAACCTATTACTCCTGTCCTAATCACCTTACACTGGCTCCCTCTTTCCTCTAGAATTGATTTCATGGTACTTTTCACCTACAAAGCTCTAAATTGCACGGCACCCACATACATTTCTGACTTCCTAACTTTGTATCAGCCTCTGGTCCTCAGGTACTGACCTTCTAACCCAGGGCTGCCCAACCCTGTTCCTGGAGATCTACCGTCCTGTAGGTTTTCAATCCAACCCTAACAAAGCACACCTCACTCAACAGCTACAGATCTCATTGAGCTACTTAGTAGGTATTAGTAGTAGTATCAGGTGTGCCAAATTAGGGTTGAAGTGAAAACCTACAGGACGGTAGATCTCCAGGAACAGGTTTGGGCAGCCCTGTTCTAACCGTTCCCAAAAGAAAGAGGATATTATCACTGGCAAACTCATAAGTGTAAGAGCCACTGTTGGGTACAGAGACCCTGTGCATCAGTTAACATCTGCTAATGCTCAGAGGCTCCTGATGGACATGAAACAACTCAAACAACGACAACAGTTTACATTTACAGGGGAAACTAGCATGTCTTCCGTCCGCTGTTTTTAATAATAGTGCAGTTGATGAGGATATTGTCATTTACACATTTAAAGCAAGATTACAGGTCCTATCATCAACACTTAATCTCTCAATCTGGTTCCCAAACTCTCACTGTTTGCACCATGGTCAAGACAACATCACAGAATCTCTATCCCACATTCTAAACGGCTGCCATGCATACAAGGGAATGTACATAGCAAGGCACGATAGAATTGTGGAACTGTAAAGGATCGTTTACCATCATACCCATCTACATCACTTCAACTTCAATGCAATAATACTAATTTACTTCACAATGTGTCTGCTAATACTCCAGATGTTGTTGCTGATGAGGAAAGCAGAGCCATGTTCATTTTAGAGGAGGTCCTGGGTTCCAATCCCCGTCGGCCTGGGCCTCTCTGTGTGGAGTTTGCATGTTCCTGGGGAGCGTCGGTGCACAGCTATTTTCAGATCTCTCCAGAGATGTTCAATCGGATTCAAGTCTGGGCTCTGGCTGGGCCACCCAAGGACATTCACAGAGTTGTCCTGAAGCCACTCCTTTGATATCTTGGCTGTGTGCTTAGGGTCGTTGTCCTGTTGAAAGATGAACCGTCGCCCCAGTCTGAGGTCAAGAGCGCTCTGGAGCAGGTTTTCATCCAGGATGTCTCTGTACATTGCTGCATTCATCTTTCCCTCAATCCCTCAGTCTCCCAGTTCCTGCCGCTGAAAAACATCCCCACAGCATGATGCTGCCACCACCATGCTTCACTGTAGGGATGGTATTGGCCAGGTGATGAGCGGTGCCTGGTTTCCTCCAAACATGATGCCTGGCATTCACGCCAAAGAGTTCAATCTTTGTCTCATCAGACCAGAGCATTTTGTTTCTCATGGTCTGAGAGTCCTTCAGGTGCCTTTTTGGCAAACTCCAGACAGGCTGCCATGTGCCTTTTACTAAGAAGTGGCTTCCATCTGGCTACTCTACCATACAGGCCTGATTGGTGGATTGCTGCAGAGATGGTTGTCCTTCTGGAAGGTTCTCCTCTCTCCACAGAGGAACACTGGAGCTCTGACAGAGTGACCATCGGGTTCTTGGTCACCTCCCTGACTAAGGCCCTTCTCCCGAACTTCTTCCATTTACGGATAATGGAGGCCACTGTGCTCATTGGGACCTTCAAAGCAGCAGAAATTTTTCTGTACCCTTCCCCAGATTGTACCTGCCCCTTCCCCAGATTGTACCTGCCCTCCCCCCACCCCCACCGCAGAGCAGGAGTGTGTGATGATGATGCTGGTACAGGAGTGTGTGTGTGTACAGGGTAGGAGTGTGTGCACTGTCCAGCTGGCACTCAGTGTCCCTCTGCCAACTGGAGTAGACACACACATACATATTATTTTTTAAATAAAATCATATTGTAGAGTTGTGTTCAAGAAAATAGCAGTACAACATCAGTAACCTGATGAACCACTGTTATTAGTAGTAGTGATATTTCTGCATGGCAAATATCACTACTTGTAGATGTAGTAGTGTAATAGAAAAACAACAAACCCAAGTGTTATGACATGCACACAACTTGTTCTGAGTAATTGACTCATTCATTGAAAGGGGCGTGTTCAAAATAATAGCAGTGTGGAGTTTAATTAGAGAATTAATTAATTCTGTGAAAAAACAGGTGTCATTAATTGCCCTTTATTAAGGAAGAATGGAAGCAAATGTTTCACACATTGTTACAAAATATCTTTCCTTCTGAATTGCAAAGTAAAAGGGGCCGTTCCAAACATTGTTTCGGAGGAACAACATCATTTGAATAAAAAGTTGATTGGAGAGGGGAAAACATATAAATAAGTGCAGCAAATTATAGGATGTTCAGCTAAAATGATCTCAAATGCTTTAAAATGGCAACAGAAACCCAAAACAAGCAGTAGAAAACGAACAGCTACTGTTAAAACGGATCGGATAGTCAGAATGGGAAAGATTCTGTCACGTTTCAGGTCTGTCATGCCTTGTTTTTATGTTTAATCATTTGTCTTAGTCACGTATTGTCTTATCATGTATTATGTTAGTCTAGGTTCGTCATGTTGTTTAGTTTATTTCTTTTTACGATTAATTGTCTTGTCGTGTCTAGTTATGTTTTCGTTACGATTATTTTACCTTGTTATGTTGAGTGGTTATCGTCTTAGTTTGTTTAGTGTTATGTTTTGATTTATGTTTATTGTTACATAAACTGGTCGTTGTTTAAACATACACTTTTACATGTCTTTCTGCAAACCTTGCATTCTGGCTTTCTCTCTCTCCCTTTCTGTCACTCACACCCTAATTGTTTCTATTGTCTATATACTAAAATCTACTAATGCTAGATCAGGATTGGGTAATACTAGCATACTAATCATGTGTTCGTGTTACCTTACGTTTCTCGTGCAAGTCATTTACTAATTTACTAATGCTAGGGCAGGATAGGTTTATTACTAACGATTACTAATTACCTTGTTAAACTTGTCATCCATTGCACCTGTTTTCCATTCCCTTGCTGCTCTCTAACTAATTGTCTACAACTGTCTGCACCCGCATTTATAGCCCAGTCGCACTTCTGTTCTTTTGTCTGCCTCTTGTCCGTCAAAGCAACACTTGAGCATTATTTACCATTGATTTCACGTTAAGATCCAAGCCTGTTTTTCGACCATCGTTATTGATTTCTGTTTCGTTGACCATCGCCTGTTTTTGACTACGTCCTCGCCTACTGCTATTGTACCTTTTGCCTCGCTGCTTTGTTTACAGTTCCGACTTCCGCATCGCCTTCGACTATGACCCTGCCTGCCGCCCACCTGTACTGCCGTCTATCGACTACAAGTTTGCCTCTTCCCTCAGCACCGTGTTTTCGGATTATTTATTGTTTTATTGGCTGGATCTACGTGTATGGACCTTGCTTGTTTTGACTACGCTCCTGGGATTCGTCCCGAATAAAGCCCTGACGGGACTTTATATTACTATTGTTTCTACTATTGAGTCGTGCATTTTGGGTCCAACCCCCACGCACCCGTCTCAGATTCAGCCATTCATCACCTCCAGAAAGATCAAAGATGATCTACAATTACCTGTAAGTACTGTTACAGTCAGAATATGTTTGATCGAAGCTAAGCTATCAGCAAGAAGCCCCCATAAAGCACCATTGTTGAAAAAAGGGCATGCGCAAATTTGGTTAAAAATTTGCAAAGGAACACATCGATTGGCCCAAAGAGAAATGGCGTAACATTCTGTGGACTGATGAGAGTAAAATTGTTATTTTCGGGTCTTGTGGTCATCGACAGTACGTCAGACGACCCCCGGGTACTGAAGTCAGTACACTGTGAAGACAGTGAAGCATGGTGGCACAAAAATCATGGTATGGGCATGTTTTTCATACTACGGTGTTGGGTTCGTATACCAGTGATCATGGATCAGTTTGAATACATCAAAATACATGAAGAGATTATCCTGCCATATGCCAAAGAGGAAATGTCCCTGAAATTAGTGTTTCAACGTCCCCTAACACACAAGTAAGCGAGCAACATCTTGACAAAAAGGATTGAGGTAATGGAGTGGCCAGCTCAATCCCTCGACCTCAACCCCATTGAAAACTTGTGGGGTTTCAGAAAAAAACTAAAAGGAAAAACCCAAAAATTCACAGGAACTGTGGAATGTAGTTGGGTTATCCTGGGCTGAAATACCGGTTTCTAGCTGCCAGAAGTTGGTTGACTCGATCCAACACAGATGCGCAGCAGTTATCAAAAACAGTGGTTATGCAACTAAATATTAGTTCAGCAATTTAAAGTGAAGTTAAATCTTGAAAAATGTCTTCCGTTTATACAGTTTGAAGAGAAAAATGCCACTTCTTTTTACAGATTAATATTCCTTTTTTTTGCTTCCTGCAAAAGAATAACGCTGACTTGAAAAAATCTGCATATGCTTTGATTTGGAATTGAATGTGTAATTCTACCTCTACATTTGAAGCTATTAAACAAATATTTGCACTTTATTCACTTTTTGTAACATGCTGCTATTTATTTGAACACAAATGTATATAGTCGTGGTCTATTTGTATACATTAGATGATTAAAACACGAGTATAACATTGAGAGTGTGATCCTGGTGAAAGATGGTAAAAGGCTTTTGAAGTAATAATTCTGTCTCCTGTATCTGCATCTTTGTATAAAAGAAGCCAGTGGCAAACTTCTCAAGTTAACTGCATTTTACTAGTTTTTACAGCTGATTTCATTGATTTTCACAAGAGTTCCAGTGTGCAAAGTTGTGTGGGTGAATGCAGCTTAAAGGGAGAATGCAGAATGATCACTACAGTGTACTTATTGCCTTTCATTAATGTGAACAGTAATGGATTGAGTCTCCTTATTTACTGTGTCATGATTGCTTTGTTTGATTGCTGTTCCTGTAAAATCTGTATGTGATTAAACTTGAATTATAAAAACATTGAACATCTTGCTGTTATTTATTGCTGCATGACTCCTGTGCTACAGTAGTACTTATTTCATATTTTATATTAAGTATAAGTTTTGCAGTGTCCACATGCCCATTTGCCCTTAGCCTCCCCAGAGCCAGCATCCTGCTACACACTGAAGTACTGGGTGTGCGTTTGTATATGTGAGTGTGTGTGTGTGTGTGTGTATGTATGTATGAGTGTGTGTGTGCTGTGTGTGCAAAAATCATGAGCATCTTCAGTGCATCTCCCAGAGTATTTCTGTGAAATGACACCTCCATTCTCATGCTAAATAGATTAAAAAACTGAACCATGCACCATACCAGAAATTGGAAATGGCAAAAGTACCACTATCGATCTGTGGGTCGTGCTGGAATACTGGAACCACAACGTGGTTCTGCCATCTGGTGGCCTTGTGGCCCTATTGCAAGAGACAGAACTCGAGGTTGACATTAATGGCAGGAGCTGAAGGCTCTCTAGAATTAATTGAACAGATCAAGTGAATTACAGTGCTGTATCGATTTATAGATTAGGTGCTGTATTGGTTCATAGATCAGTTGCTGTAATGATTTAAAGATTAGTTGCTGTATCAATTTATAGATTAGTTGCTGTATCGATTTATAGATTAGTTGCTGTATCGATTTATAGATCAGTTGCTGTATTGATTTATAGATCAGTCGCTGAATTGATTTATAGATTAGTTGCTTGATTGAGTTATAGATTAGTTGCTGTATTGATTTATAGATTAGTTGCTGTATTGATTTATAGATCAGTTGCTGTATTGATTTATAGATTAGTTGCTGTATCAATTTATAGATTAGTTGCTGTATTGATTCATAGATTCGTTTCTGTATTGATTTATAGATTAGTTTCTGTATTGTTTTGACATGATGCGATCACGGCACCAACTAATTTGGTAACTAATTTGGTCATTGATTTTAATTGACTACGCCGATTATTCATTGCACCCCAACTCAACAAAATGGGTTCTTGCGACCCATGGCAAAGGGCCACGGTTCGGGCCACGGTTTGGGCTAAAGGGCTACGGTTAACCCCTAGAGAATCGATGTTTGAACATCAGTGGAAAACTTGGGAGCCCAGGGTGCGAAAATGCTCTACATACAGCCTCGATTACTGTTACACTGCACCCTCATGTACGATGAGGGTAGAAGGCTGGCAGTCACAGCTTTACAAGTACCAGAATGGACACCAACTGCTAACAAAAACATTAATGTCTCTTCAGATAAACAGTTTACTAGAATCTCGGTAAAGGCGTATGATGACGGACTAACAGAACGATTTTGACTAGAAGATAGTCCTTTAGCACAAATGTCCCTCGTACTAGAACATGAAACATTGCTGCAGCACGTGCCAGAAAATGTGTGGTCAAAACACAAGACGGATACGGACTATATTCCATCAGCGCAGCCAGTGCGTATTACATAAAAACAAGGGATCAGTTTACCGTACCAAAAGCAGTACCCTCTCAGGCAACAGTCCATAGCTGGGATTAAGCCTCCGGTTCATGGCTTAATCCCAGCTGGAGTGCTGGTAAAAACTAGAAAGACATTTTTTTCCAATCAAAAACGCACATTCCAATGATTACGTTTGGTTCATGACTTCAGAGCCGACAATTGCATTGTCGACGCAGAAGGACCTGTAATCCAAGATCCACATACATTACTTTCCAACATACCACCAAACACAGGATGGTATACAGTGATCGATTTGTGTTCTGCTTTTTTCAGCATATCACTACATCCACAATCACTGAATCTCTTTGCATTCACATACCAAGGTCAGCAATACACATACACTAGGCTGGCACAAGGACATTGTGAAAGTCCCTCAGAGTTCAATAGAGTGTTGGCACAGGATGTGCAACATTTAGACCTATCCAGCACTCTGATTCAGGATGTGGATGATTTGCTAATTTCTAGCGACACTAAAGAGCAGCGTGAGACAGACTCAATCGCTGTATTGACAGCTCTGGCAACGGGAAGTCATAAGGTTAGGTTAGCAGAGACAAATTATTGTATTATTATATTGTATAAACTATTTTGTCAACAAACGGTTGAGTACCTGGGTAGGCAGCTGAGTGGTGACAAGAGATGTATTGCACCGTCACATGTGAAAGCTGTCACTAAGGCACCCAAGCCACAAACAGTCGGGCAGATGCCTTCTTTCTTGGGAACAGCAGGTTACCGTAGATTGTGCATTTGCGACTGTGATGCAATGATTAGAGCGACAGGGCAAAACAACAGTACAGCCCAATAAACAAGGACCGAGGAGGCAGAAGGGCCTTCCAAGCCCTAAAGCATCAGCTGCAAACGGCCCCTGCCGTCAGAAACCCAGACTATATAAACCATTCCCTCTTTATGTTGCAGAGCGATCAGCTTTTGCCTGTGCAATTCTGATGCAAGACACGCCAATAGGCAAACAACCATTGGCTTACTATAACATCAAACTAGACGCTGTGGAGCGAGGGTTGCCACCATGCTACCAAGGACTAGCAGCAGCTGTATTCGCCTATCAAAGAGCCTCCACTTTGACAATGGGGCATCCGGTAACGCTATACATGTCCAACTACATGTGCTGTTAAACTAGTACACGCTTTGTCTTAACCCAAGCTAGGAACATCCAGCGATGCACAACCGTTAACCCGGACTAGTTTTACCTACAGACGTTACTCCCCATGACTGGGCTGAGATGTTGGGGGTGAGGCAAAGATTTTGGTGTGTATATCCACAGTCACAAGGAGTGGTGGAAAGGGCAAATGGCAGCTTAAAAGGAAAAATTGCCAAATTATGCACAGATGGTCAAATCAACTGGATAGAAGCACTGCTGGCACTAATGACCATGGGAACGCAAACTAACAGAATCACACACCTAACCCCACATGAAATGCTAACAGGTAGACCAGGGGTCCCCCGTTGAGGTCAGAACAGTAGAAGCTCTTCCCACCTTCAAGCGCAAACTGAAGCACCTCTTCAAGCAGCACCTCTCCCTGTCCCGCCCTACCTCCCTGTAAACCCTGTAATTGTTGTCTTTTCTGAGATTTACTTGTGTATCAGGATGTTTAGTTTAGTTTGGCTAGGTAAGTGGTTTGTTCATACATTTGCGTGTTTTGGTATTTAAAAAAAACTAAAAAATCAAATAGGCCCTGGTCCTTATCTTTGTTGTGCAGGTAGCAGTTGAAATTGTACTTCCTTCTCGGGTCTTTCAGCGCACTTATCCTAGATTAGGGGTATGCACTTTGCACTTTGTTGTACGTTGCTCTGGATAAGAGTGTCTGCCAAATGCCATTAATGTAATGTAATGTAATGTAATGGGTCCCCAATTAGGTTTCATGGCGGTTACTGTCAGCATAAATGGTTTTTACATGTCAGGTGCCTTTTTATTTTCAGGAGCATTCAGCTTCCTCTGCCCGAGCCACATGTCCGTCAGCAGTCAGGTTATGGCCATTTGTCATGTTTTGTAGGGGTTGAGTGAGTTCAGCATAGTCTGGGATCCACTGCCTACAGTAGCCAGTCATTCCTAGAAAAGACATGACCTGCTTTTTAGTTATAGGGGTTTGAGCAATTGCTTGTATTACATTGCATTACGTTACATTACATGAAATTACAAGGCATTTAGCAGACGCTCTTATCCAGAGCGACATACAATGAAGTGCAGATTGAACACAGGAACAAGTGTGAAGAGGACCCTAGAGGACAGTACAGTTCTGAGCGTGACCATATAGATACACTCGGAACCCTTGATGAATATATAAGTGCCATTATAGTCTGGCATATATAAGGCTAATCATGGTGGTGAGGTAGGGACGGAAAGGTGCAGCCTGAAGAGATGAGTCTTCAGTCGGCGTTTGAAAGTGGTCAGAGACTCTGCCGTTCTGACATCCACAGGGAGGTCATTCCACCACCGTGGGGCCAGAACAGACAGCAGTCGTGACCGAGAAGTATTCTATCATTACCTAATGTTTTTCCTTCTGCAGAGATATTATGACTTTGTTTGGTTTTACTTTGTTCTCTGTCTCCACAAGATATTTTAATAGGCTAACAGTGGCTGCTTCGCATGTTTCCTGATCTGGAGAACAGGCTAACACATCATCAACGTATTGTATCAGCTTTTTCCTGTTGGAACAGCTTTTTCCTGTTCTAAATGTAAATGCTTCTAGTCTCAATCCACTTTTACCAGGTGGATTGTTTGACCCTCACTATGGGAAAAAGGGGGTGGGATGCTTCGCTCGTTCAAACGGACCAAATGAGTATCCAGATGAACATGGGAACCTGGTGAACGCTAAAGGCGGCCTGCTTGATTGTCCTTTTGGAAATCCCCTCTGAGAGTGGGGTGTGAGAGGAGGTGCTGGCTGGGAATGCTGGAACTTTCACCCACAAGCTGCCAAGGTGGAGAAAGACCCTCGCTTCTGGGAGGGCTATTGCAAACACATCCCCCAGATGGATTACGAAGACAATTCTGTGTAAGGTGAGGGTGGTGACTGCGCCAGAGGGAAGATTGACCCGCCTCACTGTGCATGTGCTAGTGCCCTCTCCACAGTGACGACCCTCTACAGTGTGCAAAACACCGGGGCGAAGAAACACACTGACTGCACACTCACATGAAGACAGGGATTCATATTCAGGAGCCAATTGCTCCCTTGCCTATGACAGATGAAAACACACACAGTTATCTCACACTCACAAAGTTAAAGCACACATAGTTATCTCACACTCACAAAGTTAAAGCACTCATAGTTATCTGATGATACATACTCTGCCAAAGAATAACTTGGCCAGAAACGGATAAGTGAAGAGCTGGCAACCAGCGCCTTTGACGCAGGACCCAGGAGAGAAGAAGACAATACTCCACTTGAAGAATCTTATGGTTCTCCGCTTAACCACACTGTAACTTTATAATACACCTAAAACCTGTGGCTGGTCTTATTAATCTTAAACAAACAACATTTAATCAATGTATGCAAGATTTAAAAGGGAATGCTTAAGACTTATTAAATGTTTCAGATCAAACAAATTTAAAGACTACACAAGTAAACATAAAATGCAGTTTTTAAATGAAGGTTTTTATTATTAAGGGAGAAAAAAAATCCAAACCTACATAGCCCTGTGTGAAAAAGTGATTGCCCCCCTGTTAAAACATAACTTAACTGTGGTTTATCAAACCTGAGTTGAATTTCTCTAGCCACACCCAGGCCTGATTACTGCCATACCTGTTCTCAATCAAGAAATCACTTAAATAGGACCTGCCTGACAAAGTGAAGTAGACCAAATGATCGTCAAAAGCTAGACATCATGCCGAGATCTAAAGAAATTCAGGAACAAATGAGAAAGAAAGTAATTGAGATCTATCAGTTTGGAAAAGGTTATAAAGCCATTTCTAAAGCTTTGGGACTCCAGCGAACCACAGTGAGAGCCATTATCCACAAATGGCGAAAACATGGAACAGTGGTGAACCTTCCCAGGAGTGGCTGGCCGACCAAATTACCCCAAGAGCGCAGCGACGACAAGAGGTCACAAAAGACCCCACAACAACATCCAAAGAACTGCAGGCCTCACTTGCCTCAGTTAAGGTCAGTGTTCATGACTCCACCATAAGAAAGAGACTGGGCAAAAATGGCCTGCATGGCAGAGTCCCAAGACGAAAACCACTGCTGAGCAAAAAGAACATTAAGGCTCGTCTCAATTTTGCCAGAAATCATCTTGATGATCCCCAAGACTTTTGGGAGAATACTGTGGTCTGACGAGACAAAAGTTGAACCTGTGCGGCCCATTACATCTGGCGTAAAAGTAACACTGCATTTCAGAAAAAGAACATCATACCAACAGTAAAATATGGTGGTGGTAGTGTGATGGTCTGGGGCTGTTTTGCTGCTTCAGGAACTGGAAGACTTGTTGTGATAAATGGAACCATGAATTCTGCTGTCTACCAAAAAATCCTGAAGGAGAATCATCAATCCTCTGCAATGACATCTTTAAGCCTTTACCTGGACAAGAGAAACACATCAGAACTGTGCTTACAAAGGGCAGCGCTGGCATTGGGAAAACCGTCTCTGTGCAGAAGTTCATTCTGGACTGGGCAGAAGGAAAAGCCAATCAGGATGTTGATTTCATCTTCACTCTTCCTTTCCGAGATCTGAATCTGAAGAAGGAAAGAGCATTCAGTCTGATGCAACTTCTGCAACACTACTTTCCACAACTGAAAGAGATCCAAAGTGTTGAAGGTGATGAAGTCAAAGTTGTTTTGACTTTGAAAGTGTTTATCTTTGATGGTCTGGATGTGTGTCGACTTCCTCTACATTTCCAAAGCAATCAGATGTGCTGTGATATAACAAAGTCATCATCAGTGGATGTGCTGCTGACCAACCTCATTCAGGGGAATCTGCTTCCCTCTGCTCTCCTCTGGATCACCTCCCGACCTGCAACAGCCAATCAGATCCCTCCTGAGTGCATCCACCAGGTGACAGAGGTACGAGGGTTCAATGACCCACAGAAGGAGGAGTACTTCAGAAAGAGAATCAGAGATCAGAACCAGGCCAGCAGAATCATCTCACACATCAAGTCATCCAGGAGTCTCTACATCATGTGTCACATACCAGTCTTCTGCTGGATTTCTGCTACTGTTCTGGAGACAATTTTGGGTAAAGTAGAGAGTGGAAATCTGCCCAAAACTCTGACTGAAATGTACACACACTTCCTGCTCATTCAGACTAATGTGAAGAATCTGAAGTATCGTGGCTCTGATGAAACAAACCCAAAGACGTCAGCATCAGACACAGAAATCATCCTGAAACTGGGGCCGCTGGCTTTTCTACAGCTGGAAAAGGGCAATCTGATATTCTATGAAGAGGACCTGAGAGACAGTGGCATTGATGTCAGTGAAGCTTCAGTGTACTCTGGGGTGTGCACAGAGATCTTTAAAGAGGAGCGTGGGTTGGGTCAGGAGAAGGTCTACTGCTTTGTGCATCTGAGCATTCAGGAGTAACTGGCTGCCTTGTTTGTGTTTCATTCATGTGTACATGAGAACGGAAATGTGCTCAGAGCAGAAGAATCAAAACCTCACAGTGACAGAGTGCAGCTGTCTGAGCTACATGAGACTGCAGTGGATCAGGCCTTACGGAGTGAGAATGGACACCTGGACCTTTTCCTCCGATTCCTTCTCGGCCTCTCTCTGGACTCCATTCAGACCCTCTTAGGAGGACTACTGACACAGACAGGAAACAGATCCCCTGTACCAGACCACCATACACAGACAGAAAGAAGATCTGATGGAGGAAGATAACAAAACGTTTTCAGAGACGACGGACACAGACAAGAAACAGATCCCCTGTACTAGATCACCATGCACAGACAGGAAGCAGATCCCCTGTACCAGACCACCATACACAGACAGGAAGCAGCTCCCCTGTACCAGACCACCATACAGAGACAGAAAGAAGATCTGATGGAGGAATATGGAGGATGATAACACTTTTTACGAGACTATGGACACAGACAGGAAACAGATCCCCTGTACCAGACCACCACACACAGACAGAAAGCAGATCAGAGAGCATTGAGAAAACAGTCCAGTGCATTAAGACAAACCTCAAATCTGTATCTTCAGCAGAGAGGACCATCAATCTGTTCCACTGTCTCAATGAACTGAATGAAGGAATAAGCTAAACTCGGAGGTCGGGGATGAAACAGGTCGTAACGGGTATCAATCAGAAAACGCTGGAAAGAATGGAATAAACAAATGGCTTTAAATAACCCAGGTAATGAGAGGGAATGGGAATCAGGTGCGGAAACAATCAGGAAGTGAAACAGGTGAAACAAATGATTGAAGTGAAACGAACTGACAGGGTGGCTACGGTGTGCACAGAGGTAACAAAATAGACAGAATGCAATACACGGAAAACACAAAACCTAACACCTTTCACAATTTCCTACCAGTTTGCAATTTATTCATTGTTTATGAAGATAGATGGACAATTCTGTGCCATGGTCCATATAGGTACTTTCACATTTAAAATGGTCGGAACACTGTTGTCACAGTTAAAATCTTTATGAACAATCATAGAAGCAATACAGTTTTGTTTGGTAGCATGTCTCTGTTCTGGAAGCCTGCCAGTGAAAAGCAAAGCAGCCATGCTTCTATACAGCAAGATCATTGCTTTGTAATGAAAATGATTTCAACGGCCAACGGATTTCACATTGTAAGAAGCCCAACGGCCCGTAGCTTTCACTGAGGACGCACTGAAGCAGGAGTGGTGGTGTGTAGCACCAGAAAGGGACCGCATGTTGGCCAATGCAGTGTTCCCCAAAAATGAAAGTAGTAGGCCAAAGAGAAAAAGTAGCCGGCCAGGGGGGTTCAGATGATGTCCCCTGGCCTCTTTTTTCTGATGCAATTTGGAGGCTTCTGGTGTATTTTAATATGTTAAATTAATCCCTAAACATGCGTTTATTCTTAAGCATTTTGTTAAGTTTACATTCAAATATGCCAACATCACATACAATTTAATCTTTTAGTGTTTAAAATTGTTCTTTATATTAATTTAGCACACAATTGGAATCACTCAGTTATTTTGAAAGAATAAAATACCCTTTTGGTAAAATCTCTGTTAAGCTGCAATCTAATTTAGAGCATATTTCCCAATTCATAGTCACTGATGAATTAATTTAACTCTTTATTAATGTTTCTGTTAAGTAGCCTAAATAATATGCTCACTACACATTACATAATGTAAAACATATTCCATAAGTTACATGAATTGTATATAAGACATTTTCTGCTGCAACACCAAATGACGCATGTGTTCGCTAAATTGCCAAAAAAGCAATCGATATGGATGCAATAACGTTATGTTGTGCAACGCCGAATCTGACAGAGAAAAACAGTGGTTTCCATGCAACGTCTATGCAACATGTTGTCCTTTAAAGTACAAAATTTTATTATACATAACGTGAACTGGCATAGATTAGCCTATAGCATTGTATTCACCGTTTCATATACTAGCAGTAGTCTGGTAGTCTACGCACAGATCATCTGTCACATAAAGCCAGCAGGGGGCGCTATATAACCACTTACATACAACTGAACATACCCTTGATAAAATCATCTTATAGGAATGTATGTTTTACAATATACTTGACTGGTACAATATTTTAGAGAAAGTCATTAACTTGTGGTGTTATTTATAACTTTGTTACATCTGCGGTGCAAAAAGTTAGTATGATCCGCCTAGTTATCCTACAGTCTTCAAGCTAACGACATCAAACTCCATCATTCATAGCTTATACGGTTTTCCAGGGAAGAATAGGAATGAATGGAGGAATGTTCAGTTTCACTTTTGATTTCTAAAATTCTCTCCCAATTTTTACACAACATACATATAGGCTATTATACATCAAAATGTTCATATAAATTTACACATAGCTTGTAAATGCGAGTGGATTAATGGAGATCGATAAGGCTTAAATCCCTTTGTCTTATTTGATGGATACAGTTTTTTCCTCCTTTCTTTCTTGTCAAATAGAGCAGACATTTCTTCACTCAGTGGTGCTTTATATGTGGAACTATGTTGTTTGCTGTGTGTGTGTTGAATATGATAAATATGAAAAATTATAAAAACAATTATTATTATTAAAAACAATCTTATTTTCTCCCAAATGACTGGCCTTTTATCCATGAATATGAAAAATCTCATTTTAGAGCCTGAGGTACAGGAAGTGAAAGTTTGGCACCAGTATGGGAAAATGCCTCCACATCTGAAATGCAAAGTTGATACAGGACTTCATAATTTGGATCTTATTTGATGGTTTCTTTCTTGTCGAATCAAACAGCCATATCTTAACTCAGTGGTAGTCTTTATGTGGAACTATGTTGTTTGTTGTTTGTTGTTTGTGTTGAATATAAAAACAATCTTATTGTCTCCCAAATGACTTGCCTTTTATCCATAAATATGACAAATCGGTGAGAAACATTTCATTTTAGTGCCTAAGGTGGAGGAAGTGAAAGGTTGGCACCTGAATCATCCACATCTGAGTTAAAAATGGTTGTATATTTTCTACATCGACAAAGTCAAAATCTACCCTTATAACACATGCAAAGTTGATACAGGACTTCTGAAAACATAGCATTTTTATTGCATGTTTATCATTTAATCCCCACAAAAAAGAAAATTCTAAAAATCATACAGTATCAAGATGAAAAAAAGGTTTTTAAGAGGTGTCAAACACTGAATGGGGTCAAACTGATCCCAAGCATAATAGGAGAGTTTAGCGCATCAATAAAATAACAAGCACTTTGAAGGAAAAAAAGATAAATAAAAAAACCCTGCACACATCACCAGAGGCTTCAGTCTCCTGTATTTTTAATGTAATCTATTATTAAACCATCAATGGCTGCTAAGCTGAAAACGGGCCAGAAAACTCCCTCAAAGTGCATCTTGGTTAGAAACTCATTCATTCATTCATTCATTATCCTAACCTGCTTATCCTGAACAGGGTCGCAGGGGGCTGGAGCCTATCCCAGCATACATTGGGCAAAAGGCAGGAATACACCCTGGACAGGTCGCCAGTCCATCGCAGGGCACACACACCATTCACTCACACACTCATACCTACAGGCAATTTAGACTCTCCAATCAGCCTAACCTGCATGTCTTTGGACTGTGGGAGGCAACCGGAGTATCCAGAGGAAACCCACGCAGACACAGGGAGAACATGCAAACTCCGCACAGAGAGGCCCCGGCCAATGGGGATTTGAACCCAGGACCTCCTTGCTGTGAGGCGGCAGTGCTACCCACTGCACCATCCGTGCTGCCCCTGGTCAGAAACAGTTTTCGGCAATTTTCCTTGAACAATACAACAATAAATTCACAACAATGACCTTTAGTACATGTTGTGCTGATCGCTGATGTGGTAGTGCCGTTTTTCGTTTGAAAATGTATTTAATCTCCCTGACGTGATGCATAAAAGACAGCTTGTTTACATGCCAATTGATTATTCAAATTGTTGGAACACCTGTAAAGCAGGGAAAATGAATGAAAACAGGTTGAGACTGTCGAGGACCCAGCCCTAGGCCCGCCTGATGAGAGATTGACAGAAGAGGGGTTAGGCAGAAATGCGTTATTAACCCCTCGCACACGCCATTGGGGTGGTAGTAAAAACGCCTGTAAGAGGAGGAATATGTGATTCAGAGCAAATGTACAACCGTTTATGTACACTGAGGAGTCTGAGGTCAGAGGACTCAGATATAGGGTTTTATATTTTTTTTATAGTTTTCACAAGGCAATGGGCCTGACTGAGGCTATGTGTAGAATGTGTTCCAGCATGACCTTGGAGGAGGTTCAACATGCTGAGCGAGCAGTCGGGGAATACCCGAACCCTACAGGGGAGGAGCATGAGGCCTGGTTAGAAAGAAGGGATGAGATAAATAAGTATGAGGTCAAAGTGTGGAGGGAGCTGAAGGGGGTTTACGACAGTGAGACCGATAACAGTGATGATGAATAGGCCCATTAGAGGGGTCGCGAGAGTTAGTGTTGTGCCATCCGGTACAACGGACACACAACCGGTACAAATCTCTTGTCCGTAGAAGTGGCAAGGGTACCAGTTTCTTATCAGGTACATTTCTGTACAAGAGTTAGAGTATATAAGGGGTAGGATCTTAGAGGCAGAAAGAGATATCTACTGGCTGTTGAGGAGAGAGCAACGCAAGACGGTGCGAGACGGCTATATTTGGGGCATGGGTGGTAATTATATTTTATATTACTTATAAGGTAGAAGGTAGCATTGTTAGGTGATTTAAAGTTATAAGTTTCCTTTCTGTTTCATATAATTCTATTTTCTGGTAAAAGTATTTTCACGATAGAAATAAGGATAAGGTAAAGGCCAAAGAGGATGGATATTTCAAGGGTGTATCTTGATATTAACATCTGGTGGAAAGGTGAATTATAAAAACAAAGGGGTTATATGAACCTTATGTGAATCACGTAAAGGCACCGGTATACAGTTGAAAGAATATAAAGCAATGAATGTGACTAGCAAACTGAAAGATGATATTTAACCCGTGAGCTGTATAATTCTATTCTTTTGATTATAATAAAGTATATCTGACTATAATCATATCTGAGTGAGGGTGAATCAATAAAGAAAGGGTTTTTTAGAGGAATACAGTGAATACAGGAGATCATATAACAGCGTTGCGTCACCACACTTCACTTCGAGACTGGGCTGGAAGTTCAGTAGAACTTATCAGTTCTCCAGGGCGTTCGAAGATACTTAAAGGAACCCTTAAGTGGGGTACTGCTCGTGGGAACGTGAGGTCTGTGCTCGGCACGGGGTCCGGGCGCACGACAGTGTTTCCCAGCTGTGGATCCGCTGTGGTGTAATTGAATGTTTTTTTTTTTGCATGGCTAGATATGCTCTGAATGCTAACGCTAAGCGCTTCATCTGCGTGTGAAGAAGGCTCATGGGCCCAGGCGTGGAGTTCAGCTGCCTGATGCTCCCAGAGTGGGCAGGGCCTGCCGTGCAGGGGGAATGGAGCCCGTCTTGTTCTCCACGCTGCTCTGAGCTGATGATCAGCCCTGATCATGTTGTCATGTGAAGAGTTCACAGAGCCTCACCGTCGGCTTGGCATCCTCCCCACTTCAGATGGAATTACCCCAAATCCTGCAGTGTGAGGGGAATGGCGTTGATGCGAGATGCCAAGCTCTGAGATGGGACTCTGAGTGATTGTGAGTGTAAGCATGAAGCAGGTGATGCTCCGTTTTGGCAAAAACCGCTGGTGTGTGTTCTGGTGACTGAAAGACAAATAATGAGTTGACTCTGTCAGTGTGGGCTTAACCAAGTCTGAGGCCCACACTGGGCAGTGTGGGCTTAACCAGGTCTGACCCCCACACACGGGGCAGTGTGGGCTTAACCAGGTCTGACCCCCACACACGGGGCAGTGTGGGCTTAACCAGGTCTGACCCCCACACACGGGGCAGTGTGGGCTTAACCAGGTCTGAGGCCCACACACGGGTCAGTGTGGGCTTAACCAGGTCTGACCCCCACACACGGGGCAGTGTGGGCTTAACCAGGTCTGAGGCCCACACTGGGCAGTGTGGGCTTAACCAGGTCTGACCCCCACACACGGGGCAGTGTGGGCTTAACCAGGTCTGAGGCCCACACGGGGCAGTGGACTGCCGGCGGGCGGGGCTCCCTCTGGTTCTCTGCTGGAGGGCGGTGGGAGCCGTAATAGTGGGCAGCAGGAGGGCGGTGGGAGCCGTAATGGTGGGCAGCAGGAGGGCGGTGGGAGCCGTAATGGTGGGCAGCAGGAGGGCGGTGGGAGCCGTAATGGTGGGCAGCAGGAGGCCGGTGGGAGCCGTAATGGTGGGCAGCAGGAGGCCGGTGGGAGCCGTAATGGTGGGCAGCAGGAGGGGGTGGGAGCCGTAATGGTGGGCAGCAGGAGGGCGGTGGGAGCCGTAATGGTGGGCAGCAGGAGGGCGGTGGGAGCCGTAATGGTGGGCAGCAGAAGGGCGGTGGGAGCCGTAATGGTGGGCAGCAGGAGGGCGGTGGGAGCCGTAATGGTGGGCAGCAGGAGGGCGGTGGGAGCCGTAATGGTGGGCAGCAGGAGGCCGGTGGGAGCCGTAATAGTGGGCAGCAGGAGGGCGGTGGGAGCCGTAATGGTGGGCAGCAGGAGGGGGGGGTCCTGGAGGGACAGTGCGTAAAGCTTTCCACCCGAGACACCCTGGCTCTGCTTACATCATCAGCTGTGTCCACTAGACAAGTACAGTCAGGCCCCACACATCTGTTAAGACATTGTTCCAGTGCATAGATGAGCCCTATGATCTCGTATCTGTTAAGACACTGTTCCAGTGCATAGATGAGCGTTATGATCTCATATCTGTTAAGACACTGTTCCAGTGCATAGATGAGCCCTATGATCTTGTATCTGTTAAGACACTGTTCCAGTGCATAGATGAGCGCTATGATCTCGTATCTGTTAAGACACTGTTCCAGTGCATAGATGAGCGCTATGATCTCGTATCTGTTAAGACACTGTTCCAGTGCATAGATGAGCGCTATGATCTCGTATCTGTTAAGACACTGTTCCAGTGCATAGATGAGCGCTATGATCTCGTATCTGACACTGTTCTTGTACCCTGTTGGACTTTCAGTGAAGGTCAGTGGATTTGCTGGACTTAAGTGAGGTTTAATGCCAGAGTCGCTAACAGGGGACTATGAGATAGTTTGCTGAGAGAAGCATTGTGTTACCAGCGCAAAAACCTTCAGTTCAGTTGAACCTTCTCATTGTAGTGCTTGTTCTCAGAACCTGGTATCAACCAACAGCATGTCCAACTGCACTGTAGTTTTCACAGAGATTTCTCATCCAAGCCCAGAGCTGCTCATCGTCTCCCATTGAGTGTGAGACACTACAGGATGGGACAGCTGCTGCCAGTCCTATTAATAACTAAAGCCCAGGGCATCATTCATCCTGCCATTTCCCCACCGAGTTAAATGCACATGGTTAAATAAAGAACACCCCCACAGCCCAAGTGCTTACATTTGATTTTAAGATTAGTTCAAAATCTAGTTAAGATCTACATGTTATTATATTTCAAAAACAGCCAAAACGTGTCATTTTTACCGCCTCCATGTGTTCTGTATCTAAGAACTGCACATTTGTTACTTTAAACACAGTATCTGTTAAGTCCCCTGTTGTATAAATTGCCATAAATTGTACATTTGTGACACAAAAGTAGTAACTTTGACACATTATTTTTGAGAGTGTTGTGAGCACCACTGCAGCTCCGTCCCCTGTGTGAAAAGCCTCCTGAAGAAAAGAGAAGCAGAGAATAGGGACAGAAAGGTCAGAGAGAAACAGACACAGTGTGCCATGCAGAATACAATGAGGTAACCCCTGTATAAAGCCCTGGGGTGTACAGAACACAATGAGGTAACTCCTGTATAAAGCCCTGGGGTGTACAGAACACAATGAGGTAACCCCTGTATAAAGCCCTGGGGTGTACAGAACACAATGAGGTAACCCCTTGTAGGGGTCCTCGCACGGGACTCCAAATTATGTAGGGTCCTTGCACGGGCCGCCAAATAACGCAGGGATTTTACTCTCTACGAAACCGGGGCGCCAGTTAAACGTTGTGTTGCAGTATAACTGCGAAAAGTAATCAGTCTCATAAAATTACTGTTATCAGAAATATCCAACCACAAATATAGAATTTCAATTAATTAAAATAACCAATATTAATGATTGAACATACCGATAACCTGAAGGTTGGAAGTTCTTCGAAAGACTGCTTTAACTCGGCTCTCATGTCTATGCGATTCCAAAACGGACACCGGGGTTTAATAAAATATATTTATTAAACAAACATACAAACACATAACAGATAAACTAACGGGAAGTTAGTAAGGAAATTTAGTTTGGTATGTGTGTGTGCGTGTGTGTGGCGCGCGCAAGCGCGCGTGTCGCTAGAGTTCTGGGTGTGGTAATGAGTTAGAGTTAGCTGTGAGAAGGGACTACTTGCGTAGTTTTACTCTATATATGCGCAAAAGACGGCGAATCAATTCACGTACATATATATGTAGCTAACCAAACACATTACAATGGTTGGATGGTAAATATTGAAACACAGATTCACAAAAACAGTTAAGACTAAACTAAACACTGGCTATGCCTGAATGTTTGTTTTCTTACTGAGTCCATACGCATTGCTGGATCCAAAAGACATGCTGTCCTTGTAGAAGCGGCGATGGTGCTGTGAATGGTGTCCGGGAGAGATGCGCAGGCTGGGGTGTTCCCGTCTTAGCAGCGCGTTGTCGTCTGATCCGCTGGTCCTTTTCCAGGTGTAAAAGTTCGTTGCTGTTTCGTTGTTGGGCTTTATTGGGGTAAACTGATGTAGCGTTCCGCGTACAACAATTTCCACTCACTATAGGCCACGTAGTTACCGCGAGGTAACTGGGTGTGTCCGTAGGCCTGGTAGTGCGCTGTGCAGCATTCAGCCTCTGTCCGAGTCTCGGAGCAGATGAGCTGAAGTGACTGGCCAAAAAGGGTGCGTCGAAGAGAACAAGCAGAAGAGGCAGAAAAAGCAGAAGAGCCAGAAGAGAGATCCCAAGAACGTGTCTTGCTCTTATATGGGACCGTTTATTGCTCCCGCCATTACGGGATTGGCTGAACCAAGTTAGACGTCATTCGTGGTGGACGTCGCAGAATTTTCCTGTGGGAATGTGGAAGTTGTAGTCCCTACACCCTGTATGAAGCCCTGGGGTGTACAGAACACAATGAGGTAACCCCTGTATGAAGCCCTGGGGTGTACAGAACACAATGAGGTAACCCCTGTTAAAGCCCTGGGGTGTACAGAACACAGTGAGGTAACCCCTGTATAAAGCCCTGGGGTGTACAGAACACAATGAGGTAACCCCTGTATAAAGCCCTGGGGTGCACTAAAACATCGATCCATCAATGCCACATAATGTAAATGTCACAGTACTGCTGCACAAATGTGACGTATGAATGGATTCATATCATGATGAATTGTTCATTTTTATGGCAAACGTTTATTCAAGTTTGCCATTCAAGTTTAAGTTCAATCGTTACTCCCCTATAAAGCACCGCTATATTTAATATAGGTGGAATATTGGACTATAGATGGAATATTGATGACTAAATGTAGTCTCTACTTTCGTAATACTGTAAGATGATGCGTAGATTAATATGATGAAATATGTGAAATAGGTATGCTTCTGCTTATTGTGTGTGGGGGTGTGCACATTACACCATGATAGTTGTTCTGACCAGGAGTTTGTGGAATAAGTCAGAGTGAGTCATCTTCATTCCATTAAGAAGAAGAGCAGAAATAAGGTACATTTGTTTTTAAATCTGCCCCAAAAGATTTTACTCCTTTCAAGATTTGCCTTGGGGTAATATAATTTAAAGCAAAGGGTAACTTAAAACAAGCTCATTTTCTACTTAAGAGACAAAATAAGAATTGTGTGTGGGGATTAAAGTGCTCTTAATGCTGCTGGGTTGTGAACTGAAAGCTCTGTGTGTGGGGATTAAAGTGCTCTTAATGCTGCTGGGTTGTGAACTGAAAGTTCTGTGTGTGGGGTGCGTTGTGAACTGAAAGCTCTGTGTGTGGGGATCATTTCACACGTGTTTGGAAACGTTCCAGAGAAGTGGGCGATGATACTTTCTCTCCCGTGTTGAACAGGTGAGAGGCGGTGGGGCTCAGTGATCGAGCTCTCAGAAGAAGAGCTCCTCTCTGCGCATTCTGCCGTCCTTTCTCTCTCCCCGCTGAACCGCGGCCGAGAGGAGCGATTTGGGGGATGGCAGCTGAACGTGGCCTTTCCGCTCTTTAGGAGGGAGGCAGGGCCAAGCAGCAAGGAGAGAGAGCGCGCAAAACGTACGACAAGACAGCCAAACCGCTTAGCCCTCCGGTCGAGGAAGACCCTGTCAGAGTCAGATGTGGGAGCGAGTGGGGACCTATGGCAAAAGTGGTTGGGGAAACAGCACCAAGATCGTACGAGGTGCAAACAGAAACCGGGCAGGTGCTGAGGAGGAACAGAAGACACCTTCTTCAGATTCCAAGGAGGCTCGGCACTGGCGCTGAGGCTAGCAGCACCACAGACCAAGTTAGTGAGAGCACAGCTGATGAGATGAGCAATCAAAGTCAGACATTGAGTGACACCCCTGATGTCAGTGTCACGCCAAACGTGACAGAGGAGAGGCCTACACCACAAAGAATCCAACGCAGAATGATTCGGGAGCCAATTCGGCTTATTGAGCAATGAACTAGTCACGCACACACTAAAGAATGGGGAAAGAGACAAGAGAGAAGTGGAAGTGATTGCATTTTTTTTCTCTTCTACAGATGTGATTCAAGTTTGACTTCACAAAGTTTTAAATTTTTTTTAAAAAGGTATTGATATGAGGGGTGGAAGTGGTTGCATTTTTTTTTGTTTTTTTTTTGTTTTATGTGATTCAAATTGACTACTAAAGTTCACAAGCATGAGAAAAAAGGTAAGATGTATTGATATTATATCCAGTGTGTACCATTCCCAACCAGTAGAGGTCAGGAGTGTTAAGTCACTGACCAGAGGTTTGAGTTGGACTGTACAAGGTGGACCATCTAACATTAAACCTGCTTTTGAATGAGTTACATGGTGTGCAGACGTATCATTACAGCCTTGATCAAGTTTTTATGTAAAAAGTAATCAATTACTGAGAGTAATTTGTTACTTTTTTAAATAATACACTGAAAAGTCTTTAAAATGAATTATTTGGGAAAATGAATATTTGGATGTGTTCTTTAAACTAACACACATAAGAAAATAAGCATATATATAATAAAGTGGAGGGTGCCTAAGACTTCTGCACAGTAAGTGTGTGTGTGTGTGTGTGTGTGTGTAGTTCTGTATGGATGTACAGCTGAAAACAAGCTGTCATGCCCAAACTGCGGTAAATCGCCCCCTGCTCTAGATTGCAATGCCCAGCTCAGAATGCAGAGTGAAAAAGGGGTCACTCTGGCAGGGTGTGCAGGTGGGCAGGCACAGAGCAGGAGGGCAGGGACACAGTATTCCTGGGCACAGTGGATGCAGGTGAGGAAGCATGGACTGTGGACATTGGCCTGAGACACATGCAGGAGGGCACGGACACAGTATTCCTGGGCACGGTGGATGCAGGTGAGGAAGCATGGACTGTGGATATTGGCCTGAGACACACGCAGGTGGGCAGACACAGAGCAAGAGGGCAGGACCACAGTATTCCTGGGCACGGTGGATGCAGGTGAGGAAGCATGGACTGTGGACACTGGCCTGAGACATACGCAGGTGGCCTTCAAGATGGACACAGGGGCCGATGTTACTGCGCTGCCAGAGCAGTAGTGCAGGGAAATAACACCAGGGGAACGCACCGTTTGGGCCAGGACGGGCGCCGCTCACGGTGGTGGGCGTGGCCAAGGAAGCGCTGCGGTGTGGTGAAACACCTGAGTAACTGGCTTTTGAGTCGGCCAGCGTCTACGAGACTCAGGCTAGTGGCTAGAGTAGACGGCATTTTGAGTAGGCCAGCGTCTACGAGACTCAGGCTAGTGGCTAGAGTAGACGACATTTTGAGTAGGCCAGCGTCTACGAGACTCAGGTCAGTGGCTAGAGTAGACAACATTTTGAGTAGGCCAGCGTCTACGAGTCTCAGGTCAGTGGCTAGAGTAGATGGCATTTTGAGTAGGCCAGCGTCTACGAGACTCAGGCTAGTGGCTAGAGTAGACGACATTTTGAGTAGGCCAGCGTCTACGAGTCTCAGGTCAGTGGCTAGAGTAGATGGCATTTTCAGTAGGCCAGTGTCTACGAGACTCAGGTCAGTGGCTAGAGTAGACAGCATTTTGAGTCGGCCAGCATATATGAGACTCAGGTAAGTGGCTAGAGTAGACAGCATTGACCTAGAGACTGTAAAATAAATTTACCCTCAGCTATTCGACGGGTTAGGAAAACTGCAACAGCCACACACTCTTAAACTCAAAGCGGGGGCCGAGCCTGTTTCCCTCAAAGTGCCACGGCAGGTCCCACTGCCATTGATGGGCGAGGTAAAGAAGGAGCGTGAGGCAGCTGGGCGTCATCAGCCGCACAGAGGAGCCTACAGAGGGCTGTTCCGGCGCGGTTGAGCACCAAACAAGTCCAAAGACCAAATCCACATCTGTGTCCACCTCTCTCCCCTCAATGAAAAATGTGTCCTTCCCGCAGTGGACCGGACGCTGGGCACACTGTCAGGAGCAGTGATCTTCACCAAACTCCACGCCAACACAGGGTTCTGGCAGATCCCTCTGTCCAAAGAGTGTGCACCACACCGCCTCCATCACTTTCACCATCGCCTCAGCAGAGGAACACGTCCACAACCGCATGGTGACGGAGGTGACCTCAGGTCCTCATGTGGTCATCGAGAGCGCTGACAAGCGCAGAGCGACGCTATGCTAACCGTGGTCATGCGAGTCGCTGATGAATGGATGTATATCTGAACTTGGTGTTGAATAAAGCGCTGTGTGTCTGTTAACCGTGGTCATGCGAGTCGCTGATGAATGGATGTATATCTGAATGTGGTGTTGAATAAAGCGCTGTGTGTCTGTTAACCGTGGTCGTGCAAGTCGCTGATGAATGGATGTCTATCTGAAAGTGGTGTTGAGTAAAGCGCTGTGTGTCTGTTAACCGTGGTCGTGTGAGTCGCTGATGAATGGATGTATATCTGAACGTGGTGTTGAGTAAAGCGCTGTGTGTCTGTTAACCGTGGTCGTGCAAGTCGCTGATGAATGGATGTCTATCTGAACGTGGTGTTGAGTAAAGCGCTGTGTGTCTGTTAACCGTGGTCATGCGAGTCGCTGATGAATGGATGTATATCTGAACTTGATGTTGAGTAAAGCGCTGTGTGTCTGTTAACCGTGGTCGTGCGAGTCGCTGAAAGAGCCCAACGCGACAGCAGGCTGCCGTTGCAGCAGCGTTGTGTCAGTGGTGTGCCAGGAGTGTCCAATGTGGAGTCAGATTACACCCACAGCTCCGTCCCCATTCCTCCAGAGAGTTCCTCCCTGTCCCAGTCACCCCCAGCTGCTCACCGGGGCCTGGGGCCTGGCTTTCGGGTTTGGGATTCCAGTGATTCACAGATGAGTTTGAGTGCAGTGATTCACAGCTCAGATGAGTCCAGTAATTCACAGTTCAGATGGGTCCAGTGATTCACAGATTAGTTTGATCGCAGTGATTCACAGATGAGTTTGAGTCCAGTGATTCACAGATGAGTTTGAGTGCAGTGATTCACAAATGATCACAGCCATTCACCAAAATATTTTGTTGAAAAGCAATATGTCATGGCTATTCTGTGAGAAGAGTTTGAGTACTAAACAATGAATGAACCTTTTTTCCAAACTCCTTGCTGAGAGAATCATCCGTGAAGAGAGACTCAACAGAATGAAACTTGCACAATGCAGGTATTACTTTGAGTGCTGTGTGAGCCTACCATTCAACTGAGATCTACATATGTTTGTGTTTCCATTGCTCTTTTAGTTGAACAGAACTGCTACGTCAGCGTTTCATTGCGCTTTGCTATTTGGGGACAAGCACCATGTGCTGTGATATTACTTATGATTGTTAGTTGAGTTTATATAGCACTATCTGACCCTCATTTCTGATACAAACATACAGAAATGATATCACTGGCAATGTGAGTGGAGCCTTGAAGTGCTGCCATAACACTGGGTGCTACGGTAGGGGTGGCCCTCTGACATTGATCATGTGTCTGACAGAAGTGACCTCTTACTTACCTTAGCTTTGAGTTTGACTAGATTTAGTCAGGATGATTGCCAGCTTGAGAGAGGCTTTGGCTCCTCACCCATAGGGTGTAAAGAAACCAAGGACTTGAGACAGGAAGATTAAACAGTGGAAACAGGGGTACTGAAGGTAAGCCTCAGGAAATTTTTACTCTTTACTTTTATTGATAATGCTCAACTTTTATTGACTCATTTATCTTTGAAAATAAAAAATAAAAAGTTTATAATTCAAGAAAAAAAAACCTTTAAAAAGACTGCTTAAAATCAGGCGTGAAGGAGGACAGCAAAGATGACAGTTGAAATGGCAGTTGGAATGGCAGTGGAAATGACAGTTGAAATGAGTTGAAATGACAGTAGAAATGACAGTTGAGATGGCAGTTGAAATGGCAGTTGAAGTGACAGTTGAAATGACAGTTGGAATGGCAGTTGAAATGACAGTTGAAATGACAGTTGAAATGACAGTTGGAAAAATTGGAAGCCAGCAGCAGCAGCAGCATCTGCAACAAATGTATCAATCTCAGCCCCAGCCAGCCAATCAGAACCCTCAGCCCAGCCAGGAGAGGGCTTTGAAATTCAATACCCTGAGCATATTCAATCGGCTAAGGCCAAAAAACAACACAAGGACAAAGTCCTGAGGAGTTTCCCAAAGATACTGGTGTCAGATTATTCTGGGCTAGAAGAGAACAGGGTCAGGTGCAATGTGCTGTTCTACACACAGAGCCCCACTGCCTGGCACACAGCCCTCTGCCAGACCTCTCCCTACATTAAAAAGAACAGCATCAGCAAAGGCAGACAGATCTCTGTACTGGAGGACTCAGACAGCAGCAATACCAGGCTAGCAGTGAACATATACCACACTGGCACAGTCATGGTACAGGGGTCAGAGGCCAGTCTAGAACAGTTTGAGCTGAGCTTCCAGCCCCTCAAAAGACAGGCAGAGAAACTTCAAAAAGAGCCAGAGTACAAGACCCTGGAGCCTGAGCCTGAACCCAACAGTGCCCCTGCCAGTGAAGTACCTCCCCCTGCCCACTGTACCCCCAGTTCCCCCAAAGTCACTCAGTTCAGGGAGGAGACTCTGGCTAACTGTAGCAGCCACACACAGCAGGCTAACAGCGAGGTCTAACTGTAGCAGCCACACACAGCAGGCTAACAGCGAGGTCTAACTGTAGCAGCCACACACAGCAGGCTAACAGCGAGGTCTAACTGTAGCAGCCACACACAGCAAGCTAACAGCGAGGTATAACTGTAGCAGCCACACACAGCAGGCTAACAGCGAGGTCTAACTGTAGCAGACACACACAGCATGCTAACAGCGAGGTCTAACTGTAGCAGCCACACACAGCAGGCTAACAGTGAGGTCTAACTGTAGCAGCCACACACAGCAGGCTAACAGCAAGGTCTAACTGTAGCAGCCACACACAGCAGGCTAACAGTGAGGTCTAACTGTAGCAGCCACACACAGCAGGCTAACAGCGAGGTCTAAGTGTAGCAGCCACACACAGCAGGCTAACAGCGAGGTCTAACTGTAGCAGCCACACACAGCAGGCTAAGAGCAAGGTCTAACTGTAGCAGCCACACACAGCAGGCTAATAGCGAGGTCTAACTGTAGCAGCCACACGCAGCAGGCTAACAGCGAGGTAGCCAGCCTCCTCACACAGCACAGGTGTGAGATACAGGAGCTGTGAGCTGCCATGAGACACCTGGAGGAGGACAACCTTAAGGACAGAGCTCCTCAGAGTAAAAGAGGAGCTGGCCTTAAGGACAGAGGCAGAGTAAAAGAGGAGCTGGCCAAGACTGATCAAAACCCAGAGCCTGCAAAGAGACATGGAGGGACTCAAACACACTCTGCATAACATACAACTCCCACCCACACACGCACTCACACACACCCACACACACACACACATACACACACACACACACACACACTCACTCACTCACACACACACACACACTCACACACACACACACACGCACATACACACACACACACACACACACACACACTCACTCACTCACACACACACACACACACACACACACTCACACACACACACACACACACACACACACACTCACACACACTCACACACACACACATACACACTCACACGCACTCACACACACTCAGTCACAGACACACACACACACACACACATACACACACACACACTCACACCACCACCCCCTGCACTGAGACACTCACTACCACTGACACGCCCACTACCCCTTCAAAACCTGACACAACCCCCACTCCCCCTACCACTGACACACAGTCTACCCCTCCTCATGTAGACACACATACCAACACAAACCCCACTCCCCCTACCACTGACACACAGTCTACCCCTCCTCATGAAGACACACATACCAACACCCTCTCTCCCCCTACCACTGACACACAGTCTACCCCTCCTCATGTAGACACACAGACCAACACCCTCACTCCCCCTATCACTGACACACAGTCTACCCCTCCTTATGTAGACACACATACCAACACCCTCACTCCCCCTACCACTGACACACAGTCTACCCCTCCTCATGTAGACACACATACCAACACCCTCACTCCCCCTTCCACTGACACACAGTCTACCCCTCCTCATGTAGACACACATACCAACACCCTCACTCCCCCTACCACTGACACAGTCTACCCCTCCTCATGTAGACACACATACCAACACCCTCACTCCCCCTACCACTGACACACAGTCTACCCCTCCTCATGTAGACACACATACCAACACCCTCACTCCCCCTACCACTGACACACAGTCTACCCCTCCTCATGTAGACACACATACCAACACCCTCACTCCTAACACTCCCAGAACCAGCCAACCCACAGGACAGCACACTGAGGCTGAAGTTATAATTCTGTGTGACTCCATTGGCAAATACCTCAACGAAAGGTGGCTATTTCCTGGGGAAAGGTTATGAAGCTTCGCTGCCCAACAACACAGACTGCCCTGGAACTACACAGCAAAGACTGGGAGAGGCCAAACACATCCTGATCCACACAGGGACCAACGACCTGAGCATACGCAGGATTGACGTAGCCAAGCCCCTGAGACAGGTGGCAGTTAAGGCCATACACCAGTACCCAGCAGCCAAAGTTACCATCTCCACCCTGCGGCCCAGAACAGACCTGTCACAGCGAGTGATCCACAGCATCAACGCAGAGGTGTCCCGAGGCTGTGCCCTGCTGCCAAACGTCCAGCTGGCTCACCACCGTGACCTCTACGACCAGGAGCACCTCAACAATGAGGGGGTGAAGATGTTTACAAAGGTCCTAAAGGACACTGCACTGAGCAGGACCTCCACCAACAACCATAGCCAGAAGAGGAAACCAGGCATCCACCCCCGGCATGATAATCCCCCGCACGCAACCCCCAGACCCCGCCCGCCCATGCAGCGCATCACGGGCAGCGTGCTCACCCTGCAGCCACGCCCAGCCCTGCCACACAGCCACGCTGCAGTACTACAGTAGCTACCAATGCCAGGCTTTTAATAATAATAATAATAATAATAATAATAATAATAAAATACTTTCTATAAACTCGATAGCATCATAGGTCAAGATATTAAAATGGACAGACCTCTTTTCATGGTCGAGTGGTGAACCAAAAGAAATAAAAACAAAATACAGAAAAAACATAGTAGAGAGATACAATTGATAAAAATAATTGTATGATGCAGAATCTCTAACATAGACAGGCCCCAGCAGCTGTGTGGATCTTATTGTGGCAACACTGGGATTCAAACCCCCAACCTTGCTTGTTCCAGTCATTTACCTTAACCACAACGCTACAGGCCGCCCTGTGTATTAATGATGAGATACATAGCTCTTATGTAGGAGCCTTCAATAAAAGTGCTACCCTCCTATTCACGAAAAACTTGTGGGGATCGCAACTGTGGTTGAAACAAAAACCAGCGTACACAGGGGATCCCCAGGCCAGAGTTTGTGGAGTACTGCCTCAAAGCATCCTCCTTGTGCAGAGAGCTATAATTAAAGTTACACATAATGAAATGTCTCTTGTCTGTACATGGTGTTTGATGTCACATTGGAGTGTATTACGAACGATAAGAACGAGTTTTATCCCGAAGACCTTGCACAAATGAAGCCCTTGTTCCTTATCCCCAAGCCACTCGACTCAAATCTAAATCCTGTGCTTTAATCTTCCGCACATTTAGCGTTCCTTTGAAAGCAAACGTCTTCTGCTGCTCGTCGTCCGTTTAATTCTCTCTCCACTGACTCCCCACAGCCAAGTCTGTCTTGGAGCAATTAGGTAGAAATCCCACTTTTGCGAAGACGGCTACACTTCATTTTTCTGACATTAAAGGCATGTGTGTGGAGCCTCCAGGTAACCAGTAAACTGATGACAGACTTGTATCTTACTAGTTACCCTTTTAAAACACGCCCTTTACTATACCCTCTGCTTCCTCTGACTCCATGCAGACGGGGTGTAGTATGTAGTATGTAGTATGTAGTACATTACTGATACTGTATATGTGCTCTCACGCTGAACCCGTGCGTGTGTGCTGCCCTGATTTTAGCTTTGCTCTGTGCAGATGCCCTGTTCCTGTGACTCTTTAACCCATAGCCCCTCCGTCCTGTACGGCTTTGCCTCCAGTTTCCTCTGGAGGTTTTCGCTTTGTGTGCCCTAAAAACCCTTAACCCTTTCAGTCCCAAACCCAGTATGAAGTGTCTCCACACAAATTGCAAGGGGTTTTGGGCTTGGCTTGATAAAACGTAGTTGGGTATTAACAGGGGCCCAAAACAATAGTATAGCGGCCTTTTTGACAGGTGCAAGGTCCACAGTGCCATATGGGACTGCCTGTGCCAGGAGCTCTGAGGAGAGCAGACTTCTGCTCTTAATTATTTAATTAACCCAATCATATCTTATCTGACATGAGTACCGGCTACAGCAGCAGACTGCAAGTGTATCCTGATGATTTCACTGTGCTCAAGTACAGGCTTGAACCAGGGGAATTTATAGAGCCGTCAGCAAATAAGAAATGTTTGGAACAGAAAGCAGTTCACAGACCGGCCTTGTGTCCTGGAGCCGGAGCTGGAGGGGCCCCTGCTTTATCCACTCAGTGTCCTGGGGCCGGTGCTGGAGGGGCCCCTGCTTTATCCACTCAGTGTCCTGGAGCCAGAGCTGGAGGGGCCCCTGCTTTATCCACTCAGTGTCCTGGGGCCGGAGGGGCCCCTGCTTTATCCACTCAGTGTCCTGGGGCCGGAGCTGGAGGGGCCCCTGCTTTATCCACTCAGTGTCCTGGGGCCGGAGCTGGAGGGGGCTACCTGTGCTCCAGACAGCGATCACACCGTACACGATGCTGTCTCCACCACACACCTCACCCACTAACGTGCTAACTCCGCTAACAGCACTCACGCTTCACTGAGAGTGAATGTCCCAAATGTACCCTTCAAGCCCCGCTGCAAACACAATAAAATCCGCACAGCCATTGGGCCCTTGAGCAAGGCCCTTAACCCTGCATTGCTCCAGGGGGAATTGTCCCCTGCTTAGTCTAATCAACTGTAAGTTAATCTGGAGGACACTGGTGCCTGAACCACCAACCTTCTGGGTCCCAGTCACGTGCCTTAGCCACTAGGCTACAGACTGCCCTCGCAAAGCAAAACCAATTCACAAACACAGTGCAGCAGAAAGCTCAAACAAAGGCTACAGTATGGCCCAGCCAAGAACAGCAGATATGAACGTATTATTAATAACACAGCCACACATCAGCTCCTGTTTTATTAATGCAGTCTATCCACTTGTCACCAGTCTGGGACCTGTGTGCATTTACAACCACCATAAATCATATTTTGAGGCATAACTACAGAAATGGCGCTCGAGCAACAAAAATGTCTATATTGAATTGATTACTACATGGGAATAATTACCGTTTGGACAAAACTGTAGGGTATGTAATATGATTAAAACTGCAATGGCCAAGTCAGAAACGTTTACCTTGGCCAAAGAAAGAAAGCTGTACAAGAGGTCTTCCCGAAAGAGCACTCGCGAGGAACGTCTGGCTCACCTGCTCACGGTTATGACTTATCGTCTTTCCTTCAATAACTTTTGTAGGGGTTCTCGCACGGGACTCCAAATTATGTAGGGTCCTCGCACGGGCCGCCAAATAAAGCAGGGATTTTACTCTCTACGAAACCGGGGCGCCAGTTAAACGTTGTGTAGCAGTATAACTGCAAAAAGTAATCAGTCTCATGAAATTACTATTATCAAAAATATCTAACCACAAATTTAGTATTTTAATTAATAATTAAAATAACCAATATTAATGATTAAACATACTGATAACCTGAAGGTTGGAAGTTCTTTGAAAGACTGCTTTAACTCGGCTCTCATGTCTGTGATTCCAAAACGGACACCGGGGTTTAATAAAATATATTTATTAAACAAAGGTAAAACACAGAACAGATAAACTAAAGGGAAGTTAGTAAGGAAATTTAGTTGGGTATGTGTGTGTGTGCGTGTGTGTGGCGCTCGCAAGCGCGCGTGTCGCTTGAACAAAGGAAAGGTAAAAGTGGGAGTAGCTAGCTTGGGTAAGCTAGAGTTCTGGGTGTGTTAGTTATTGTTAGCGGTGAGAAGACTACTTGCGTAGTTTACTCTATATATGCGCAAAAGACGGCGAATCAATTCACGTACATATATAGCTAACAAAATACATTCCAATGATAAGACGGCAAATATGGAAACACAGATTCACAAAAACAGTTAAGACTAAACTAAACACTGGCTATGCCTGAATGTTTGTTCTCTTACTGAGTCCATACGCATTGGATCCAAAAGACGTGCTGTCCTTGTAGGAGCCACGATGGTGCTGTGAATGTGTGTCCTGGAGAGATGCGCAGGCTGGGGCGTCTTAGCCGCGCGTTGTCGTCTGGTCTGCTCGGTTGCTGGAAGGATGTTCGTTGGTCCTTTTTCTGGGTGGAAAAGTTTGTTGCTGTTGTTCTTTGGTGAGCTTTGCAGGGGTAAACTGATGTAGCGTTCCGCGTACACCAGTTTCCACTCGCTATAGGCCACGAAGTTACCGCGAAAATTACTGAGAAAATAAAGACCGGTAATCCACAGCACCTGAGCGCGCCGGAGGTGCAAGTGACCAAGACACTCTGAATGCGTTTTCGGGGATGGTGGATGGTCTTTTGGCAGAGCGGAGGTATCAGGCCGAGGCCAGCAGGATAACGCCTGGGGCGGCCGAATCAAGGGGCGGGAGGAGCCCCAGACCTGAGCGCGTTGGGGACGTAACCTAGGAAACCACCCAGCGTGTGGCCCTGTTTGACCCTGGTGGCGTGTGGTCCTTTTTGACCCTGGTGGTGTGTGGCCCTGTTTGACCCTGGTGGTGTGTGGCCCTGTTTGACCCTGGTGGTGTGTGGCCCTGTTTAACCCTGGTGGCGTGAGGCCCTGTTTGACCCTGGTGGTGTGTGGCCCTGTTTGACCCTGGTGGTGTGTGGCCCTGTTTGACCCTGGTGGCGTGAGGCCCTGTTTGACCCTGGTGGTGTGTGGTCCTGTTTGACCCTGGTGGCGTGTGGTCCTGTTTGACCCTGGTGGTGTGTGGCCCTGTTTGACCCTGGTGGTGTGTGGCCCTGTTTAACCCTGGTGGCGTGAGGCCCTGTTTGACCGTGGTGGCGTGTGGTCCTGTTTGACCCTGGTGGCGTGTGGTCCTGTTTGACCCTGGTTGTGTGTGGCCCTGTTTGACCCTGGTGGTGTGTGGTCCTGTTTGACCCTGGTTGTGTGTGGCCCTGTTTGACCCTGGTGGCGTGTGGTCCTGTTTGACCCTGGTTGTGTGTGACCTGTCACGTTTCAGGTCTGTCTCGCCATGTTTTATGTTTATTCATGTTGTCTTAGTCACGTAGTGTCTTATCATGTATTATGTTAGTCTAGGTTCGTCATGTTGTTTAGTTATGTTTCGTTACGATTTATTTTCTTGTCATGTTTAGTTATGTCTCGTTACGATTTATTTTCTTGTCATGTCTAGTTATGTTTCGTACTATTATATAACCTTGTTATGTTGAGCGATTATCGTCTTAGTTTCGCTTTGTGTCATGTTTTGATTTATGTTTATTGTTACGTTAACTGGTCGTTGTTTATGCATACACTTTTACATGTTTTTCCGCAAACCTTGCGTTCCGCCTTTTCTCTCTCTCTCCTTCTGTCATTCACTCCCTAATTGTTTCCATTTGTCTATTTACTAAAACTACTAACGCCGAAGGAGTCGAACCCATGGACCTTTCCCGTGCAGGCATGAAAGTATCGCCTGAGGAACGGACACGTCGGAGAGCAACCGGTTCCTGCTTCTATTGTGGGAGGCTGGGACACACCCAATTTCGGTGCACCCTCCGGCCCAAGAACTCTGCCTCATCTGTTGAGGTGAAAGTGCTCAACAGATATGAAGGGGCTGCCAGGAACGACCATCGCTCCACGCTTACGGCCATGTTGATGCTTCCAGACAGAGCAATCCAGGTTAACGCGTTGGTGGATTCTGGAGCTGACGCGAACCTCATTGACGAAATGATGGCCATGGAATTGGACATTCCCACCCTCCCACTACCCCACCCCGAGAATGCTCGGTCATTGGACGGAAAGACGTTCTGCCGCATGACCCACATCACCAAACCCATTCAGCTGATCATTTCTGGAAACCACCACGAGATGATTCAGTTCCGTGTCATCCGGTCCCCTAACGACCAGCTCATTTTGGGATTACCCTGGCTCCAGAGACACAACCCCACCATTGACTGGAGTTCATGCCAGATTCAAGCCTGGAGTCGTGAGTGTCACCAATCCTGCCTACGATCCGCTCCTGCACCAGCAGAGGGTGCACCCAACCCACCACAGGTCCCCAAGCCCTCCCTGGAGAAGGTGCCCACCCCTTACCATGACCTAGGCACGGTCTTCTCCAAGACACAGGCACAGACGCTTCCCCCTCATCGACCCTACGACTGCGCCATCGAGCTGCTACCTGGTTCCACACTCCCCTCAAGCCGTTTATACAAAGTCTCCAGACCTGAGAGGGAGGCCATGGAGAAATACATCCGGGACTGCCTAGCCAATGGACTGATTCGCCCATCCTCCTCACCTGTGGGCGCCGGATTCTTCTTCGTGCAGAAGAAGGATGGCTCATTGCGTCCCTGTATTGACTTCAGAGAAGTTAACAACATTACAATAAAAAACAAATACCCTCTGCCATTGATGGACTCTGCCTTTCACCCTCTACACGATGCCACGATCTTCACCAAGTTAGACCTACGCAATGCCTACCACCTGGTTCGTATCCGAGAAGGTGATGAGTGGAAAACCGCCTTCAATACCTCCCTTGGACACTGTGAGTACATGGTCATGCCATTCGGCCTCACTAACGCACCTGCTGTGTTCCAGGCGCTAGTCAATGATGTTCTTCGGGACTTACTGGGCCGACACGTATTTGTTTACCTGGACGACATTCTAATTTACTCTACCAATGCCAAGGAACATGAGATTCACGTCAGGCAAGTTCTCCAGAGACTTTTGGAGAACAAATTGTTTGTCAAGGCGGAGAAGTGTGTCTTCCACACCGACACTGTCGAGTTCCTTGGCTTCATTCTGGAGAAGGGACAGATCAGGGCGGATCCCAAGAAGATTCAAGCGGTCACTGACTGGCCTACGCCTTCCACCCGGAAACAACTCCAACGCTTCTTGGGATTCGCCAACTTTTACCGCAGATTCGTAAGATCATACAGCCAAGTTGTCTCCCCCCTCACCAAGCTCACATCCACTGCCATGCCATTCCGTTGGGGCCCCGAAGCAGATGGGGCATTTGTAAAAATTAAGAGACTGTTCTCTACCGCCCCTATCCTGGTGCACCCCGATCCCACTCGCCAGTTTATTGTGGAGACTGATGCCTCTGACACTGGGGTGGGAGCCGTGCTGTCACAAGTCTCTGCCTCTGACAACCGGTTACACCCATGTGCCTTCTTCTCCAAGAAGCTCTCACCAGCGGAGAGAAATTATGACGTGGGAAATCGAGAACTCCTCGCAGTCAAACTGGCACTAGAGGAGTGGAGGCATTGGCTGGAGGGATCCGAGAAGTCTTTCATCGTCTGGACCGACCATAAGAACTTGGCGTACCTCCAGACGGCCAAAAGACTGAACTCACGCCAAGCCAGATGGGCGCTGTTCTTTGGAAGATTCAACTTCACTCTCACTTACAGCCCGGGTTCTAAGAACGTCAAGCCAGATGCCCTATCCCGACAATTCGACACCTGTCCTGAGCGTGAGGCACCTGAGAACATCCTCCCGGGTTCCTGCACTGTCGCATCCGTAACCTGGAAGATTGAGGCTGTTATCCAGAGGGCTCTACGGGAGGAACCCGATCCCAGGTCCAACCCAGGAATACGCCTCTATGTCCCATCAGCTGCTCGGACACAGGTGCTCCAATGGGCTCATTCATCTTCCCTGTCCTGCCATCCCGGCTTTACCCGCACTTTGGCGGTGCTTAAGCGAAAGTTCTGGTGGAGCACCATGATCCCCGACACCAGACACTTCATCAAGGCATGCACCACCTGTGCCAGAAGCAAGGCCTCCCACCAAGCCCCTGCTGGTCTGCTCCAACCTCTGCCCGTGCCCAGCCGACCCTGGAGCCACATTGGGGTAGATTTCGTTACCGGACTTCCCCCTTCCGAAGGTAACACCACCATCCTCACCGTGGTGGATCGATTTAGTAAAGCAGCCCACTTCATCCCCCTACCTGGATTACCCACCTCCCAAGAGACTGCGGACGTTCTGATTAAGGAAGTGTTCCGCATCCACGGAATCCCCTCAGACATTGTATCCGACCGGGGCCCACAATTCATCTCTCAAGTGTGGAAAGCTTTCTGTCTGGCCCTCGGTGCCACGGCCAGCCTCTCATCCGGCTATCACCCCCAGTCCAATGGGCAAACCGAGAGGGCCAACCAGGATTTGGGAGCCGCACTTCGTTGTGTCTCAACCCAGAATCCGGCTTCTTGGAGCAAGATGCTCACCTGGGTTGAGTACGCGCACAACACCCTGCCCTGCGCCGGAAAGTCTCCCTTCGAGATCTCTCTTGGCTACCAACCTCCACTGTTTCCTGACCAGGAAGCCGAGATTGCTGTTCCCTCCCTCGCCACCCACATGAAGCGCTGTGCTAAGATCTGGAGGGATGCCAAGGCCGCACTCTTACGCACGGCAGATCGTAATCGGCGCTTTGCTGATCGCCACTGCACACCAGCACCAGCCTACAAACCAGGTGACTCCGTCTGGCTGTCCACTGAGGACATTCCCCTCCAAGCCACATCGCACAAACTACAACCCCGCTTCATTGGCCCCTTTAAGATCCACACCATTATCAATCCATCTTCTGTTAAACTGTCACTCCCCGCTTCACTTAAGATTCACCCTACATTCCACGTTTCATGTATTAAGCCTGTATCCTCTCACCCCCTTTGTCCCCCCGATCCCCCACCCCCTCCCCCCCGCATCATTGATAACCACCCTGCATTCACCGTGAAAAAGCTCTTGAACATTCGTAAGAGGGGCCGTGGTGTGCAATATCTGGTTGACTGGGAGGGCTATGGCCCTGAGGAGCGTTCCTGGGTAGCTCCCAGTCTCATCCTAGATAAGACATTGATCAAGGACTTCCATCGTGACCACCCTGATAAATTCCAAGGACCGCCAGGAGTCGGTCGTTAAGGGGGGGTCCTGTCACGTTTCAGGTGTCTCGCCATGTTTTATGTTTATTCATGTTGTCTTAGTCACGTAGTGTCTTATCATGTATTATGTTAGTCTAGGTTCGTCATGTTGTTTAGTTATGTTTCGTTACGATTTATTTTCTTGTCATGTTTAGTTATGTCTCGTTACGATTTATTTTCTTGTCATGTCTAGTTATGTTTCGTACTATTATATTACCTTGTTATGTTGAGTGATTATCGTCTTAGTTTCGCTTTGTGTCATGTTTTGATTTATGTTTATTGTTACGTTAACTGGTCGTTGTTTATGCATACACTTTTACATGTTTTTCCGCAAACCTTGCGTTCCGCCTTTTCTCTCTCTCTCCTTCTGTCATTCACTCCCTAATTGTTTCCATTTGTCTATTTACTAAAACTACTAACGCTAGATCAGGATTGGGTAGAAACTAACAAACTAATCATGTGTTCATGTTACCTTACGTTTCTCGTGCATGTCATTTACTAATTTACTAATGCTAGGGCAGGATAGGTTTATTACTAACGATTACTAATCTCCTTGTTAAACTTGTCATCCTTTGCACCTGTTTTCCATTTCCTTGCTACGCTCTAACTAATTGTCTACACCTGTCTACACCCGCATTTATAGCCCAGTCGCACAACTGTTCTTCGCGAAATTGTCTGCCTCTTGAACTCCAAAGCAACTCTTGAGCATTACTATTATTGATTACACGTTACGATCCAAGCCTGTTTACCGACCATAGTTTATTGATTTCTGTTTTGTTGACCACCGCTTGTTTTTGACCACGTCCTCGCCTACCGTCTTTGTACTTTTGCCTCGCTGATTGTTTTATGGTTTCGACTTCCGCATCGCCCTTGACTACGACTCTGCCTGCCGTCCGCCTGTACTTCAGCCCCGCTGACAGCTCTCCTGCCACCGGACCTCCCTGCACGTTTACCGACTACGAGTTTGCCTCTTCCCTCGGCACCGTGCTTTTTGTTTGTTTATCGTCTGTTTGGCTGGATCTACGTGTATGGACTTTGCTTGTTGTGACTACGCTCCTGGGATTCGTCCCAAATAAAGCCCTGACGGGACTTTATTCCATTATTGTTTCTGAGTCGTGCATTTTGGGTCCAACCCCCACGCACCCGTCTCATGACCCTGTTTGACCCTGGTGGCGTGTGGCCCTGTTTGACCCTGGTGGTGTGTGGCCCTGTTTAACCCTGGTTGTGTGTGGCCCTGTATATGCAAGTGTCACTGTACTGTACTCTAACACAGTAATGGCAGTAGATTGTGTCATATTGGCATTGCACAGACACATTCAGACAGAGCAGTATCTGCCCAAGGCAGGTGCCATTTTGGGTGGCCATATTTTCCTTGTTGCCCGGGATGACACTGCTTGTGATGTGGCCAGACCCTAACAGAAGGCAGGATCTATAAACCATCCACCCCATCCCTTACAATCCCTTACAATCCCTTACAATACTATGTTACTATTTGGGTGATCTAAACAAATGTCCCTATGGTATTTCATAATACAGTTTGTAAATTACAGTACAATGGTAAACAAAAAATAGTATTGTAAGTGACGGGGTGGATGGTTTTTGGATCTGCCTTTTGTTAGAGTCTGGGTACCTCACCTCATCCACATCACAAGCAATGTCATGCCCAAGCACTGTATTCCCAATGGCCAGTTCCTGTTCATGGGTGAACAGACTCACACACACACTGATGCAGAATGATATGCAACAATATACAATCTCACTGCCTCCATGTTTGCATGTTTGCAAAGTGTGTATGTGCGTGCGCATGTGTGTACGTGTGTGTATGTGCGTGTGCGTGTTCTGGTGACCCGCTGGTTGAGAGAGAGAGAGCAAAATTGGTGAACAAAAATTATTTTTTCTCGAGTGGAGTTCAGTCTTGCTCAGTAGAGGCTTTCGTCCACACTGGCTCTGGGTATCTCCTCTTCCGTCATGAACTCTGCGCTCGAGTTCTGCCTTTTTTTAGGGTGTCGTTCTCTCTCCAACTCGGCACAGCTGTGCCTGTTTAATCAGAGATTGTTAGTGGCGTGTGGCCGTATTCCACACGCGCCTCGCCCCGGTGGTGCTGGCCTTGGTGCTGATTCTCCCCCCGGCTCTCTCCAAGGGGCCGGTCTCTTAAATACCATCTTGGGAAATACTCGCCGTTAATTATTTTCCCCAGCTCCTGGCGCCGGCGCACTGGCCGTTCCACTCCAGTGGTGTAACGATCCTTAATCGGGCCACAACAGTGTGTGTGTGTGCGCGTGTGTGTGTGCGTGTGTGTGCGTGTAGCACGTGCATTATGTGGCGCACTCAATCTGAATTGCGTCAGGAGTAAATGCTCAGCGGCTAAGACAAAAAGTAAAGTGCAAAAATGTTAATCGCGCCGCATAATGTCTTCTCCTGAGCGGGTAATAACAGTGTTTAGAGATATCTGCCATTTTGAGTCCTGCTCATCCCTGCAGCTGTGCAGTGAAAGGTCTGTGTGAACAAAATGGGGGAATGGCCCTTTGCCTGTGCATCACTGCACTGCAGGAAAGGTCTGTCTTTACAAGGTCTTGCAATAATCTTGTGTTTTTTGCGCAAGTAAATATTAGCCTGTTTAAAGTTACAGTTTGCTTGTCGAGTGGAACCTTCTTACCCCATTGGCACATCTTAAAATGAGTCAAACAGTCTTATCATCATCTTTTTTGTCTTGTCTGGCAAAAAAGTGATAGAAATGAGATTTAAAGTTTAAAAATACTTGTTACGATTGACTTATTTTACATCTGACTTCATCAGGTAACTGATGAGTAGGTGGGGTGAAGAGAAAGGTGTTGCCTTACTGCAGAAACCAAAAAAAGAAGTCAGTATTTCAGAACTCATATCGACACATAAAATCTGAACTTTCTTCTTAGATAAAATAAACATACTGGTGGCAGGTTCTTCATCAGCTCGAGGAGGTGAGCACAGTCGGGAGAGAGCATCAGGCTTGATATTCCCGGAGCCGGACCGATAGGTCAGGGTGAAATTGAAATGGTTGTCTTGGCTGACCTCAGGTACTCCAGGTCACGGTGGTCGGTCCAGACGATGAACGGAGTGGTGCCATCTGCTGGAGGGGGCCTCCACTCCGTCCATCGTCTCCTCTGCTATTCCTCACCCAACTCCAAGGCCAATTTTATTGCCGAGAGTTCCCCTTGCCGATACTGTAATTCCTCTCTGTGGGTGAGAGGCGGGGAGAGCAGAAGGCACAGGGGTGGACCTTGTTGTCCAGGGACCGCTGGGACACCCCAGTGTCAGAGGCATCCACCTCGAGGGGGAAGTGCTTCTCTGGGTCGGGCACGGTCAGGACAGGAGAAGTGCCTCTTCAGCTCTCTGAAGGCTGAGTTGGCAGGAAAGGGGGAGAGGGGGAGAGTTTAATTTACTTTTATTTTGACACTAACACATTGTAACACATCACATGTATCACAGCCAACTACAAAAACAGGTCCAACAGAAACTGAGGCTCACAAAGCAAGACACAGCTTACCCTTAACAGGAGACCCCCAAACCCCCACATTTTCCTGAGCCCTTCCATCTTTCCCACAAGCCTGTAGTATGCATGCTCTACTCTGAGCCGGCCTGCAAGCAGACCCCCGAGCGTTCTCACAGGGTCTACTGACCCCATCCCTCTGATCTGATTCTTCACATGGTCTACAGACCCCATCCCTCTGATCTGATCTGATCTTGGTGCTTGTTTCTCCATACATCCATTCTAACCCATGTGTACTGCCTCACCGCTTGGTGCTTGTTTCTCCATACATCCTCCAGCTCCGGTTCAGTAAGCAGACTAGACAGATATGTGGATGACTGTAGGTGAGGCTCTTCACCTGTCCCATCTCCTGTGAAATCTACAGTACAGTTCCAGTCCCCTCCTGCCACTACAGCCCCACCATGGCTGCACTGTAACAGAGCCCCTCTTACCTCCCTGAGAACCTCTAACCTTTCAGATCCCGGATTAGGGGCATACACATTCAAAAATGAAAACTTCTTCCCCTCAATTTCTGCATTAACTAAAACCACCCTCCCTTTCACCACCTCCACAGTGGATAAAATATGAATGTTTAATTTGGGGGAAACAGAATTGCCACACCAGCACTGAAGCTCGTTCCATGGCTGAGGATATGCTGACCCTCCCACCACAGGCCCCAATCCACAGCATGAGCTTCATTACTGTGCGTTCCCTGAAGGAAAACGACATTTAACTTCTTTTGTTCAATGATTCCCTAAACTAAAGCCCTCTTCTGACTGTCCCTCCCACCGTTGATGTTTAATGACCCAATCTTTAAAACCTGCATATAGAGGTTAAGTAAAAAAGACAGAGAAGCAGTCAATGAAAACAGAGGAGAGAAAACACCCTGTAGTGCGTGATCTTTTCCATTTTATCTCGTTTTCTTTTTCTTTTTCCCAATAGTTCCAAATTTAGTCGCCTTCCTTATCGCCGTTTTGTGTTTTCTTAAGCGAAAGCGCTTTTTATCGCGTAGGAGATCTAACCCCACAATTTTCTTCAGTGCTGAGACCGTTCTAATAAATTTTTCCTGATCCGGGAAAAAATCTTTCACATTAATTTGTTTCCCATATGAATTCGTTGATTTCCTCGAGAGAGTATACATCTCCACCCTGAGATAAAGAATCAGACGCTACAGACATATCCGATTCTGACTCACATTCAATGTCTTCCTGTTCAGTAATCCTGCGTTTCTCAGCCACCAGCGCTTCAGACAGCTCCCCCTCCTGACTGGGCTCGCTCGAGCTGGGCATTGCCTCAACCCCACTCTCCACAGTATCGAGGACACCGTTCCCCCAAACTGACTGGGCTCACTCGAGCTGGGCATTGCCTCAACCCCACTCTCCACAGTATCGAGGACACCGTTCCCCCAAACTGACTGGGCTCACTCGAGCTGGGCATTGCCTCAACCCCACTCTCCACAGTATCGAGGACACCGTTCCCCCAAACTGACTGGGCTCACTCGAGCTGGGCATTGCCTCAACCCCACTCTCCACAGTATCGAGGACACCGTTCACCCAAACTGACGTCTCAGCTGCCTCCGTCTCCTCCGGTACAACCTCTGAATCCCCCGATTGTCGTTCATTCATTAAAGCAGAAACAAATGTCCTACCAGCAGAATGTACTTCCTCCAGTCGCGCCTGTTCGCTGGACTCTCCCTCTTCCGCTTCCCCAGGCCCAGCAGCCTGGGCTCCGACTGTGTCGTCTCCCTGAGCCTGTTGTCTGCGCGGGCAAGCGAAACGCTTATGACCCACGTCTCCACACTCGAAACACTTAATACTGCCAGAACTGGCATATATCATATACGATCCTTCCTCATGTTTGACTCTGAAAGAACATTTAACTCTTGTGTAGGGGAATCTAAAAACATGAACACCTGCCTCCTAAGAGACTGAACATGTTTAAGTTTTGGGTCTCTACATCCAAGAGGAACAGCTTTAATCGCTCCAGATTGCATTCGAAATAAAGGGAGGCACGCCTGAAATTATAATTCGCGTGGACGGGGCAGCTAGCGGAGAGACCTGTACAAATGCATTATTGATAAAAACACCGCTCGCTATCAATCTGTGAACAAATTGTTCTTCTTTTAAAAACACAACTGCTATGTTCATACGAGAGGCATATGTTAAATTTTCATGCCCAACTTGTTCGCCTGCAGCGAGGAGAACCTCCTCCACCGTCACCGATGCACACACACACCCTCTCACACACACACACACACACACACACACACACCCTCTCACACACACACACACACACACACCCTCTCACACACACACATACACTCACACACACACACACACACACCCTCTCACACACATAAACACAAACACACACACACACATCCTCTCACACACACACACACACACCCCCTCTCACACACATACACACACACACACACACGCACATGCACACGCACACACTCACGCCATGCCGGAGAGATAGGGACACTCACACACACACACACACAACCCTCACGCCATGCCGGAGAGATAGGGACACACACACACACACACCCTCTCTCACACAAACACACACACAACCCTCACGCCATGCCGGAGAGATAGGGACACACACACACCCTCTCACACACATACACACACACATACACGCACACACACACATCCCTCACGCCATGCCAGAGAGATAGGGACACACACACACACACACACAAACACACACCCTCTCTCACACACACACACACACACACACACACAACCCTCACGCCATGCCGGAGAGATAGGGACACACACACACCCTCTCACACACATACACACACACACACACACACACACACACACAACCATCACGCCATGCCGGAGAGATAGGGACACACACACACCCTCTCACACACATACACAAACACACACACAACCCTCATGCCATGCCGGAGAGATAGGGACACACACACACCCTCTCACACACACACACACACACACACACACACACACACACACACACAACCCTCATGCCATGCCGGAGAGATAGGGACACACACACACCCTCTCACACACACACACACACACACACACACACAACCCTCATGCCATGCCGGAGAGATAGGGACACACACACACCCTCTCACACACATAGACACACACACACACACACAACCCTCACGCCATGCCATTCAGCTAGCTAGTTAGTTAGTCAGTCAGTCAGCTAACTTGTTAGTTTGTTAATCAGTTAGTAACAGTCACTTAGTTAATCAGTTAGTCAGACCGTCAGTTAGTTAGTTAAGCTAGCTAGCGCCGAAGCTAACACTAACTATACTGGAAGCTAACGAAAGCTAGCACCGAAGCTACCGTCAAACAAATCGCTGTATCTTGAAAACTATAACTCACACTTTTTTTTTAAATCATTTTGAGTGAACCGAGACTTCAGTGGCGAGATCGATCTATGAGATGTGTCTGTAGGATTTAAAATGCAGGAGCGGTGACAGTTTATAAATCACCATATTGTGTCTACTTTACGCGGCAGTTGACGCTTCAGATAACATTGGAGTTAATGAGAGCTGGATCCGGCACTCTCTGCACTTTTGGGCGATTTATTAAAAAAACGTGAGTCCTATCTCAATGGAAGTAACATTGAATGAGAGAGGACAAGTCTCTCTACATTTTGATGTATAAATTGTTGTTGTAGAGTAGAAGCTGTGGGAGTAATGTGGGTGCTAGAGTGGGTGATGTCACAGAGTGGGTGATGTCACCGCACTCTAAAGCCACGCAATACACACCCATTATAAAATCTCAAAACTGTGATTTTGTAAAAACCGTAGAAGATATCAAAAAGTGTCTTTAGACCAACACAGTTCAAAGTCTTGTGACCCGTTTAAACCTTTAATCACGTTTCTGCGACAAAGTATGACGAAGTGGTGTGGCTCCAAAGAGGGGTGGGTTTGATCAATTTGTGAGATTTTTTTTTTACGAATTCTCATTCATTCCTATGGGCAAAAATCGGTCGGTTTTTCGCATTTCGGAAGAAAACGAGATGTCGCAGACTTTAGAAAAGTCTTTCCCATCGATTCCCGTCTATTCCGGTCGTTTTGATATACATCTTGCCTGGGATTTCTCAAAGCTGTGGGAGGAGTAGCATGCCGAACTTTTGAAGGAAGAAAATTAAATAAAATTAAATAAAATTATGAAGTATGGCTGAGAATATTAAGGTATGTGCTTTTGCACTACAAAGCTCTGCTTTGTATTGCAATGCGCAGCACACAATTAAAATTAAATAAAATTATGAAGTATGGCTGGGAATATTAAGGTGTGTGCTTTTGCACTACAAAGCTCTGCTTTGTATTGCAATGTGCAGCACACAATTATGAAGTATGGCTGAGAATATTAAGGTGTGTGCTTTTGCACTACAAAGCTGTGCTTTGTATTGCAATGCGCAGCACACAATTAAATAAAATTAAATACAATTATGAAGTATGGCTGAGAATATTAAGGTGTGTGCTTTTGCACTACAAAGCTCTGCTTTGTATTGCAATGCGCAGCACACAATAAATGATTCACCCTGGGGGGATGCAAAAGAGAAACTGGAAGTATTTCAAGCTCATCGTCATTTTGAACGCGGAGGCTAAAGAAGAGGCTGTAAAAGAAGAAATAAAATTGAATAAAAGTACGGAGTAAGTAGCCTGTGTGCAGTGGGAGGGAGAGAACAGAAGCTAAAAGTTAAGGGGTGTGGAGAGGATTGGGAATTTGAATTAGAATTTGAGTTGAATCGCAATTACACGCTTAATTCACTAAACCTAAACTGTCAATAAAATGGTGCGATTTCGGCAAGGTGTATGCTAGGTTATTTTAAAAAATCCCATGTGGATAAAAACAAAAAGTAATTAAAAAAAGATTTCTTACGTTTTTTTCCAATATATTTGATGTTTTATTTCTATTTTGGATCGTTGGATATATGACGTAAGTCACGGCCAGGCTATGCTACGTTTTGAAACGAACGGGATTTTTTTTCAAATAATTGCGGCCTAAATTCAGTAGCTTTGCCTACGTACTGGTTTGATGATTTAATATCAGAAAATGATAACATCCGTGGATTTAACTGAAGTGAATGTAATTTTGTATCGGTAGCCTAATGTTGAACGGTGCGGTAAAGTTTTACACGCCACATTGCTCAAAATGCCTATTTCACAGCACACCGCTTTGTTTGATCTTTCGTCTCACTTTTAATATTACGGAAAAATAGCTTCGTAATTACGATGGTAACAAATTCCAACATCAAGGCTCAACCTTTTATTTATCCATGATGCCCATGATTTATTTTTTAATAATATGTATATGTTCGCAACAATTCTTAATTTCTGTGGCTCGGACTGCTCTTATTTAGGGACGGTGCGGTGTTGTCTGAAAAGCGGTTTTGAAATAATGCTACATGCCAAATTATATCTGCTGGGTCATATCTGATCCAAAACATCATAGACGCAGCATTTTTTTGTTTAGAAGGTCTTGAGCGCAGAGCCAGAGTTTAAATCCTTCGATCTGTTGGAGTCCTCTAGTGGTCAAAAATACCACTGCACCCCTCTCCTTGCAGGTTTCTCCAACAGTTCTGTACAAGGCCCGATGGTGTTGTAGCCTCTCGACTGTGACCTCCTCTCTATGCGCCCTCAAGAACAGAACAGCCTATAATAATAGGGACATCATCATAGGGACATCATCAGCCCTGGGCCCACAATGGTCCCACCCAAACACCTCTCTCATTGCCACCCCAACCCACATTTTCAAAAGACATTTTTTATGAATGTTAATAGCTTTTTAACCACTTTAATTCAGACAAATTGGATTGCCATTATCAAAGAAAACTCCAGAAGAGATGAGAAAAAAGTTAATCAGGTCTGGAAAGGGTTACACAGCCATTTCTAAGGCTCTGGGACTCCTAACTACAGAGAGTGCCATTATCTCCAAATGGAGAACACTTGAAGCAGTGGGGAATCTTCCTGGGAGTGGCTGGCCTGCTAAAATTCCTCCAAGGGCACAGTGAAAACTCATCCAGGAAGTCACACATGATCCCAGAAGAACATCCAAAGACCGCAGGCCTCTCTAGCCTCAACTAATGTCTGTGTCCACGACTACACAATCGAGACTGGGCAAGAAAAAAGCTATTAAAATATTCATGTAATAAATATATTTTAATAATTGAAAAATAATTGAAATATTTTTGTGTAAAAGTGTAACATGAACTCCCCGGGGATCCAGGAGTTGTGCCCTCATCTCCATGGTAACTACTTTTCAGACAACACCGTACTTCATAAATATGACGGTTCATAAATATGAACAACCTGAGCCACAAAAATGAAGAATTGTTGTGAACATATAAATATCATTAAAGACTAAAATGAATCATGGGCCGAATGGATAAATGAAAGTTTGTGCCTGCGTGTTGGGAGGACCCACCCCATAACACACCTGTTCTGGAATGTATTAACATCGTAATTTTGAAGCGATTTTTGTGCGATGATCAAAGAAAGCGTTGTGCTGTGTTCTCAAAGCCATTTAAAGTATTAACTTATTCTAGAAAGAATTCAGACATATTTTGAGGAACTAGATTTTTGTCAAAATCATCTGTTTTCTGAGATGTCTTTGGAGGAAAAACTCAAAACAAAGAGATTGAGGACCAAACCAGGTGCAGCTTCAGCAACAGGACAAACAAGAACATTGTAGGTTTTGTAATTCTTGGTTTGAATAAACGGACTGGCAAGCTAAGAGCGAGCGTAGCTAAGAAGCTTTTCTGCTTCCCATGTTTGCTTTTTGGAGTAGACACGGCATGGACAGAGCAAGACATTACAGATTTCAAACATTTATTGGAGAACATTTGGAAACATGATTTGGAAGCTGATATTCGAAATGGCATTTGGATATACATTATCAAACACCTGTATGAACCTTGTGAGGAACGTCATTGTTTTTATTTTTGCTGTAGCGATCAGACCGTTTGGATTTGTGATCAAATGTAGAATTTGGGAAGAATGTACAGAACGTGGCATACTATTGTTGGTTTTTGTGTTGTTCCTCAATGTTAGGTGAGAGTAAGAACAAAGACAAATGACCTTAAATTGATTTCTGCTATGTTAAATTTGGTGGTGGTTTGCTAATTCATGTGTGGAGCTTTCTTACTTTCATAGTTTCTATTATTTGAAATGAGCCAGCAGCTTCCAGCAGAGGGTCTAAGATCCCTCCCCATGTGTTTTCCAGTCTTATAAGACATTACAGAAAAAGACCCCGTTATCCTTGCAAGGGGAGGGTGTCTAACCTCCTGAATACAGGAGGCAATAATTGTGATGCCTAATTTCACTCAATAAATGTATTATCTGAGAAATGTGTAATTGTGGTTGAGTCATTAGTAAAATGTCAGACAGTCAATGTATAGCTGAGCACTGGCATTATTTTTATTATAAAGAAACAGTTCTTCAACATTATCAATGGTCCCACATTACTGAGGTGACTGTATAGTATGTTGCTCTGTGATGGATTTGCAAGCTGTCCGGGGTGTTTTCCTGCCTCTCACCCAGTTCATGCTGGGATAGGCTCCAGCACCCCCATGACCCTGACCAGAAGTGAGTGTATTAGATCATGGATGGATGGATGTGGAGTATAGATTTATGGACCATTTAAATTCCAGACTGCTTCCTGCCAACACTGTGCTACATTGTGTATGTGCTTGTCTGTTTGTATTTGTGTGTCTATATATAAATGGTAAATGGCAGGCATTTATATCACGCCTTCATCCAAAGTACTGTACAATTGATGCTTCTCCATTTACCCATTCATACACACACTCACACACACACCGACAGCGATTGGCTGCCATGCAAGGCACCGACCAGCTCGTCAGGAGCATTTGGGGGTTCGGTGTCTTGCTCAGGGACACTTCGACACAGCCCGGGCAGGGGATCGAACCGGCAACCCTCCGACTGCCAGACGACTGCTCTTACTGCCTGTCGCTATATGTGTGTTCAGTGTGTTCTCATTTTGTGTATTTACAGGTTGGCTGATTTGGGTCAGAACTCACATGTGGTCTAATCTGGTCTGACGTGTTCCAGTCTCCTGAGATAGGGGGCACTGTGTCTAAAATGAGTCTCTCAGAGGAGCCAGAGCACAAAGGTGGAACCCTCAGCACTGACAGAAAGAGGTATAAATGCATGACTCAGATATTTAATGTGGTATGAGTTAGAGCTGCAGTCAGAGGGTGAGTTTAACTGGAAGCTCTGTCTCCATGTATTGTTCGCAGGGTCCTGCAGTCACTGGAGTCCAGCTCTTTAGAAGGGAAGAGTTCAGATATATCTCCCCCAAAACAGGTATGAGATCTTCATCCTTGTAACTTAATTATTTATTAATCTGTTATTTTCTGTGTACTCTGAATTTAATTCAAACATATTGAGACGGGTGCGTGGGGGTTGGACCCAAAATGCACGACTCAGAAACAATAGTAATATAAAGACCCCTCAGGGCTTTATTCGGGACGAATCCCAGGAGAGTAGTCAACACAAGCAAAGTCCATACACGTAGATCCAGCCAAACAAAAAGTAAACAAACAAAAAGCACGGTGCCGAGGGAAGAGGCAAACTCGTAGTCGGTAGACGTGCAGGGAGGTCCGGTAGCAGGAGAGCTGTCAGCGGGGCAGATGAACAGACGGACGGCAGGCAGAGGCGTAGTAGTGGACGAAGCGGGAGTCGAAACCATGAAACAATCAGCGAAGCAAAAGTACAAAAACGGTAGGCAAGGACGAAGTCAAAAAACAAACGATGGTCACAAAACAGAAATCAATAAACAATAGTCGGTAAACAGGCGTGGATCGTAACGTGTAATCAAACAGTAAATAATGCTCAAGAGTTGCGTGGTAAACAGAGGCAGACAATTTTGCAGTGAACAGTTGCGCGACTGGGCTATAAATGCAGGTGTAGACAGGTGTAGACAATTAGTTAGAGCGTAGCAAGGAAATGGAAAACAGGTGCGATGGATGACAAGTTAAACAAGGAGATTAGTAATCGTTAGTAATAAACCTATCCTGCCCTAGCATTAGTAAATTAGTAAATGACATGCACGAGAAACGTAAGGTAACATGAACACATGATTAGTCTTGTTAGTTTCTACCCAATCCTGATCTAGCGTTAGTAGTTTTAGTAAATAGAAAAATAGAAACACTAGGGGAGTGAAGGACAGAACGAGAGAGAGAGAGAGAAAAGGCGGAACGCAAGGTTTGCGGAAAAACATGTAAAAGTGTATGCATAACAACGACCAGTTAACGTAACAATAAACATGCATCGAAACATAACACAAAGCGAAACTAAGACGATAATCACTCAACATAACCAGGTAATATATCGTACGAAAATATAACTAGACATGACAAGAAAATAAATCGTAACGAGACATAACTAAACATGACAAGAAAATAAATCGTAACGAAACATAACTAAACAACATGACGAACCTAGACTAACATAATACATGAAGACACTGCGTGACTAAGACAACATGAATAAACATAAAACATGGCGAGACAGACCTGAAACGTGACACATATAGTGGTATGTAATGCTTCTATTTTGCATTATTTTCTTTTTCAATACAAATATTTTAATTATAAATTATTTTATCAGCATAACAATTTGAGTGAAAAGTTGAATCTGTGAAATTTACACACATTTCATAATTTCTTGGTATTTGGTATGTCCCCCAGCTTTAATGGTAACATGCACATGAGCTGTCTTGGACTCCACATATTTGTGCAAAACCTGATGATCCATGTTATTCCAGCAGTATTTGACAATGTTTCAAAGAGCATCTTGTGATGTAACTGAATGCTTGTTTTCTGTCAGTCTTCAAGTGTCCCCATAACTTGAGGTTGAGGTCAGGTGGTTGTGGATTATGCAGCAGTCCTTGCTCTTGTTTGGTTTTCAAGTGGTTCTTGCATAGCTTTGAAGTAACTTTCATTTGTTTTAAAATGTTCAAAATCCTAAAACCTTCTTTTTATTTCCAGGATGAGATGAAACTGTGGTCTTAGACTTTTGGACCCCACTGGATATCATGAATATTTTTTGGGCTTAACATGATAAACATGCTCCACCTTTGCCAAATATTACTCTTAACCATCCACATCTCATGCATGCATGCTATCAACCTGCTTTTCATTTGAACATTTAATGTGAACATGTAAACATTTCTGGCTTCTTTGGCACAAGGAGGTAAAAAATGACCTGAAATTAAAAATTATAAATGTTTGGGAAGAGAATCCGGAGTGGAAACAGCAGATGAAGCTTTCGGCTGTGCACATGAAGCGCTAGTTCTAGTGCTAATGTGCTACTTTTTAATCCCTCAAAAGACAGCAGCAACACAACACACCTTAATCTCTAATCCAGCTCTGCAGTGGTCCTGGCCCTGCGTGGCTCACAGAAAGTCCAGACTCCTTTTGCTGGTCTCAAACACGGCAGCAGAGTAAGCCTCCAAACAGAGCCTTTTAAACCAGAAGCATTCAGCTCACCATGAGCATTTACTGAATGCACAGAGCAACTCAATTCTGGGCAAATTAATTCTTTATCACACTTCTTATGTCTACAAAGCCTTCAAACAGGAACAAAAGATGCACTTCAGATATGAGCATTTGGCACTGCTGTGCGTTTGGTGTCTCAAATTATCTGTCCCTTTTCTGGCCATGTGACACAAGGCTATGGTTGTATTGCATTGAGTGTTTATTTCACAGTGATACAGCACACCTCTTCATGTGTTTATTTCAAGGATGTCGCTGACTCACTGGAGAGAGATGAGCAGGACAGTAAGTTCTCTCTCATTGCTACTGTGTGTCCATTAGAGTGCTGACATGAGTTTAGCAAACAGATCTCACAGTGCAGTGTTCTGATAGAATTCACACTTTCATGATAATGCTTTACCTTGATAATCTTACATCTAGAAAACATCATGAACAACATGTTCACAACAGCACTGAAATAGAATTATAGCCTCAAGTAGTGATTAAAAGGTTCCGCAAATGCACAGACTAAAGCACTGTGGCATCAGACAGACTGTCCTGAGTTTGTGCAGTAACTAAAGCACTGTGCCATCAGACTGTCCTGAGTTTGTGCAGTAACTAAAGCAGTGTCCCATCAGACAGACTGTCCTAAGTTTGTGCAGTAACTAAAGCACTGCCCCATCAGACAGACTGTCCTGGGTTTGTGCAGTAACTAAAGCACTGTCCCATCAGACAGACTTCCTGAGTTTGTGCAGTAACTAAAGCACTGTCCCATTAGACAGACTGTCCTGAGTTCATATTCAGGGCAGAATAGATTTTAAAATGGCCATGTAACCTTTGAAGGTGTTAATTCTTATTTTGCAGCCGTATGTACTTTTTGCTCATTAGTTTTATTTGTGATTGATTATCATTGAGAGGTCTGTAATACTGTTAAAGGTTTATAACACTGATGTGTGTAAAATACTGTGAACACTGCTTTTCTTCTTAATCTGTTATTGAATTGTAAACTTTAATCTTATTTTAAACAGAATTATTTCTCATATTTCCTCTCTTCAGATGAATCCATTAAAAAAGCCCAGCAGGGACTGAAAACCCATCTGAAGAAGAAGTTTGAATACATATTTGAAGGTTTAGCAGTGCAGGGCCACACAACTCTCCTCAATGAGATCTATACAGAGCTCTACATCACAGAGGGGGGAAGTGGGGGGGTCAATAATGAGCACGAGGTCAGACAGATTGAGACAGCATCCAAGAGACAAACCACCCAGGAGACTCCAATCCTCTGCAATGACATCTTTAAGCCTTTACCTGGACAAGAGAAACACATCAAAACTGTGCTTACAAAGGGCATCGCTGGCATTGGGAAAACCGTCTCTGTGCAGAAGTTCATCCTGGACTGGGCAGAAGGAAAAGCCAATCAGGACGTTGATTTCATCTTCACTCTTCCTTTCCGAGATCTGAATCTGAAGAAGGAAAGAGCATTCAGTCTGATGCAACTTCTGCAGCACTACTTTCCACAACTGAAAGAGATCAAAAGTGTTGAAGGTGATGAAGTCAAAGTTGTGTTTATCTTTGATGGTCTGGATGAGTGTCGACTTCCTCTACATTTCCAAAGCAATGAGATCTGCTGTGATATAACAAAGTCATCATCAGTGGATGTGCTGCTGACCAACCTCATTAAGGGGAATCTGCTTCCCTCTGCTCTCCTCTGGATCACCTCCCGACCTGCAGCAGCCAATCAGATCCCTCCTGAGTGCATCCACCAGGTGACAGAGGTACGAGGGTTCACTGACCCACAGAAGAAAGAGTACTTCAGAAAGAGAATCAGAGATCAGAACCAGGCCAGCAGAATTATCTCACACATCCAGTCATCCAGGAGTCTCAACATCATGTGTCACATACCAGTCTTCTGCTGGATTTCTGCTACTGTATTGGAGACAATGTTGGGTAAAGCAGAGAGTGGAGATCTGCCCAAAACTCTGACTGAAATGTACACACACTTCCTGCTCATTCAGACTAATGTGAAGAATCTGAAGTATCGTGGCTCTGATGAAACAAACCCAAAGATGTCAGCATCAGATACAGAAATCATCCTGAAACTGGGGCAGCTGGCTTTTCCACAGCTGGAAAAGGGCAATCTGATATTCTATGAAGAGGACCTGAGAGACAGTGGCATTGATGTCAGTGAAGCTTCAGTGTACTCTGGGGTGTGCACAGAGATCTTTAAAGAGGAGCGTGGGTTGGGTCAGGAGAAGGTCTACTGCTTTGTGCATCTGAGCATTCAGGAGTATCTGGCCGCCTTGTTTGTGTTCCATTCATGTGTAAATGAGAACAGAAATGTGCTCAGAGCAGAAGAATCAAAACCTCACAGTGGCAGAGTGCAGCTGTCTGAGTTACATGAGACTGCAGTGGATCAGGCCTTAGAGAGTAAGAATGGACACCTGGACCTTTTCCTCCGATTCCTTCTCGGCCTCTCTCTGGACTCCATTCAGCCGCTCTTAGGAGGAATACTGACACAGGCAGGAAGCAGATCCCCTGTGCCAGACCCACAGACACAGACAGAAAGCAGATCAGAGAGCATCGAGGAAACAGTCGAGTACATTAAGGAGAAGATCAGAGACGAATCTTCCGCAGAGAGGACCATCAATCTGTTCCACTGTCTGAATGAACTGAATGACAACTTTCAAGTGAAGAGAATCCAGAATTCCCTGAGATCAGGAAAACTTTCTGATAAAGAGCTGCAACCCCACCAATGTTCAGCTCTGGCCTTTGTGTTACTGATGTCAGAGGAGGTCCTGGATGAGTTTGACTTGAAGACCTACAACACATCAGAAGCAGGTCGTCACAGACTGGTACCAGTCGTCAGGAACTGCAGGAAGGCCATGTGAGTATTATGTCATTATTCCTGGAGATTATTGACAGCATATTTTCATACTTTATCATTCTAGTCAGAATAAAGTGCAATAAAATTGTCAGGCATCTGAAAATCTGATTATAATTTCCAATTGCCCTCAATTAATGTTCTGAACCCAGAACATAAGCAGCATCAAATGCAAAAATTCCTCCATATTTTGTTTCATTTAATTTTACGATTATTATTTCCAAAGATCAACTGTCAAATAAATTTTTTGACAGGTTCATCCTGTAATCTCAGCAAGTTTTTATTTAGTTTCAGTGTTTTTAAAAAACTATTCTCCATACCTCTAGGGCAGCAGTAATGTTCAGTGCACGGTAACCCACCATCTCCCACACATAGGTGCTGATGATTTGAATAAGGACGAGTAGTGGAGAGGAGTGAAAGAGAGGGAGATGAATATTGTTTGTATATCTCGTGTGTGTGTGAACTTGCAAATTAAGGCAGAATAGATCTTGGAAAGGTTTTGGCAGGGATTCTTGGTGATGCAAATATTTGTAGCTGAAAGAGCATGTTATTTGAATGTTCATATCACATAAGGACAGTAAATTCACTTTAGCAAAAAGTGGGGATGATGGCTCATAGTGGTTAGAGTAATTAGTCTTATAATTTATTTCTGCAAAATGGAGATTCTGTGAAGAGAGGTGGGGTATGTGGCGGCCCATGCAATGTTACAGTATAGAAGACAAGGGGAAATGAGGCTATAGTTCAGAGTTCAGACAGGACTGGTGAACCCAAGGATGGATTTTACGGATGATGGGTGATTGTGTTACTTCTACAGACTAAGTGTATGTGATCATTCCAGTTTAACGTTTCATCAATTAAGATGCCAAGAAATTTGGCTGACCGGACATGTGATATTTCATAACCATCAATAAGTACTTCAGAAATAGATTTACAATATTTCTTCATTTTTCCTGAAAATGTATCACTTTTTTTGCACAAAGTAATAAAATTAAAATTCAGAAACGCCTTTTTTTTCAATTTGGAGGCTTCCGGTGCATTTAAAAATGTTAAATTAATCCCTAATACATGACTTTATTATTTTATTTATGTTAAAATATGCCGACATCACATACATTTTAATCTTGTAGTGCCATTAATCAGAAATTTGTTCAGAAAGAAAGAAGAAAATATGGTAATGATAACTCTTTACTTGAATAAACAAAGTATTTTACAAAGCGTTGCATAAGATACATGTTTCATTTTTATGATATTGAACAATAACTCTAATATGACTATATACAAAGTAAACTATTAGGTTTATATATTCAGTCATCCATGTCAGACTGACTCTTCCCTGTCTGTGTGAAGAGACACCAATGCTCTGCTAAGCCCGTAAATGCAAATATTTAAATAAATAACTGTAATGGCAATAGTCCACTGATTTGATGTCACAATAGCCTGTGCTGTCACAATAGCCTGTGATGTCAGAATTGTCTCTGCCCTCCACACAGCTCAAATATACTGTGACCACTTTAGGAATACCAGCTTGTAAACACCATCGTATTAGCAGTAGCAGCAATATTCCCCTGATTTGCCGCAATCACACTCCGCATTTTCTTGAGGAAATGTACATAGTGTACATATGTAGTTTAATTTTACATCCACCATAGCCTAGCATACATGCATCACGCCTACAGATATTCAATATTCTTTGTCACGCTCCTCGGTCATTGTCGAGCGAAGGTATGTTGTCAATAGCTTTAGTCTGCTGAAAGAGCGCTCTGCTTGCGCACTGCTCACAGGAATTGTGAGATAAATGTGATACAATGCTGCAAGGTTTGGGACTGCTCTATTCATGTCATTAGCAACGAGGAAGGCTAAAACCTGACCAGTCGCCAACTCATTATTTTGTTCCTCAAATAAACTTTTATCGTATATGTCCTGAAAGGAGCAGTATTCATCATGCACATCTGACGCACAGACATCGTCACCACAAGAATAGGGGCGACATGGCTCAGGCAGTAAGAGCAGTCGTCTGGCAGTCGGAGGGTTGCCGGTTCGATCCCCTGCCCAGGCTGTGTCGAAGTGTCCCTGAGCAGGACACCTAACCCCCAAAAAATGCTCCTGACGAGCTGGTCGGCACATTGCATGGCAGCCAATCGCCGTTGGTGTGTGTGAGTGTGTCTATGAATGGGTGAATGAGAAGCATAAATTGTACAGCACTTTGGATAAAGGCACTATATAAATGCCAACCATTTACCATTTATAAGCAGCTAGCTTGTTGATATTGTGGAGGGCAAAGTGGAGCTTTAGAATGTAGAGCTGTGTGTGCGCATGTGAGCTCGCCAATACATTTCTCACAGAACCGTCATTCGTCCACTTTTTTACTTCACAGTAGTGGTGATCAAACTTCCAAGAACTAAGTGCTAGTGTGCTGGTGTCCGTATGAGGTTCATATGATGTCGCTAGCATAAGCAAATAGCACAAACCCATACAATGTGCTTTTTAACGGCACTTGTTCATTCAAGCGATATAAATGAAAGCATTCGATTACGGTCAACGGCAACGTTATGTACGGTCAAAATTTCTGTTGCACCTTCCATAAATGCCAAAAGTCCCACCAGAGGATCGATTTAAATCTTTAAAAGTTTATACATTTTCTGAATCGTTGTTAATTTCTCTTGGCCGCTATCGGTGAGTCCGTGTGATCCGAGAGTTCAATTGCTATGTAAATTACATCAGAAGGATACAACACGCTTATTTACTACCTAAACTTGGGCCCACAATTTTCATTGTTTTTTTATATTGATAATAATGGATAAAAGCCTAATTCGGCCCTTCATGTATTCTTTGGGGGTTTTCTTTGTATGTATTTGTATGTGCAAATGTTTTTGCAGAATTCTACATGCAGGGATTATGAAGGGTGTTTTCCCCATTTGGTGTAATCTTGCTTTGTAAGCGGACCCCACACTTCACTGCCATATGGGGCAATTGGTCCAATTAGATTCTAATATTTTTAACAAAATATTAATCCTGATTGGGATTTGTGAGGGAGCAGGGGCGAGAGACCAAGAGCGACCGGGAAAGGATCACAAAGTTACCAACGATAAGTTGGATAACCACTAAAATAGGCGAGGAAAGAACAAAAAAAGGGAACCAAACTCCCCGGCGATATGCCAACAGAAAATAAAAGCTGACCTGAGCTATACTGGTCAGATGAAACAAAACGAGATATTTTACTGGCAGGTTTGGAACGGGCTAAACTTCATGCGCCAAACTCTGCCACTCGCTCTTCAAAACAGAAGCAGAACCCAGAACAAAAAAACAAGGGAAGGTTTTCAGGAACTAACCAACCCAAATGAAAAAAACAAACTAGGTCCCTAAACTTCTCTCTTTCTAATTTCTCATTTCTCATTTTTAAATTCCAACTGAATGCTTCACAAGAATAAAAGCAATTCTGTCTTGATACCTTGATACCTTGATACCTTGATACCTTGATACCTTACCGGCTCTGTGTACGTGTTAAACTGAAACACCAAAGCTCAGAGCAGTGCCAGGAACTTAAATAGCTCTTCAAGCAGGTGACTGCAATCAGCCATGATTATACCTGCATTCCACAATTACTCCTGCTGAGCTATGCCGGCAAGTCTAGATAGGTAAATACAGGAATTTTCAGGAGTAGACAGAGAGAAACCATGACAGGATTTCAATGCTGATCTTTTTCTTTATGGCATAGAATGCCCTGCGTGCCTTCTCTTTCAGTTCATTTATTGCCATGTTGAAATTTCCGGAACATTTTATATTTAGGCCTAAATAGTTCTAGTTTGTGCAGTGTACTTTGTGGCTTGTCTCTATTCTGAAGTTATATGTATTTATCTGAGATCTGGATCTCTCTTTTTTGGAAAATCATTATCTTTAACTTTTTCACGTTTACCGTCAGGGCCCAGGTCTGACTCTCTGAGGCCCTCTCTGCCACTCTCCTGAGCAGAGCCCCCACCCTCTCCTGCTCTTCCCTCAGGTCATTTGTGTCTGTGTGGATGATGATGTGTTTGGAGGAGCTGAAATCAGGCTCGGACAGAATCCGAAGTGCATCCTTGGTTCTGGGACACTAAATCTTTGGTACTTTTTGCCAGGAAAAAGCTGCTCCTCGTTCATAAACTTCCCGTTGGAGACTATTAAAATGGCCACCTCTGTGTCTTTTTGTGCAATCTGGGTGTGTGGGCTCTCTGGTGGCTGTTTTGGGTGTGGGTGAGTTTTTATTTTGTGTTTGAGGGATTGTGTGCTTTAGGGTGTGTGGGCTCTCTGGTGACTGTTTTGGGTGAGTTTTTATCTTGTGTTTGAAGGATTGTGTGCTTTAGGGTGTGTGGGCTCTCTGCTGGCTGTTTTGGGTGAGTTTTTACCTTGTGTTTGAGGGATTGTGTGCTTTAGGGTGTGTGGGCTCACTGGTGGCTGTTTTGGGTGAGTTTTTATCTTGTGTTTGAGGGGCAGGTGTCTTGTTCTCCTGGCTGGGCTGGGGCTGTGTGTCGGTGTGGGCAGTGCCAGGGGCAGGAGCTAGAGCAGGGGCAAGAGCAGGGGCAGGGGCAAGAGCAGGGGCAGTGATGGAGTGCAGCTGCTCCCTCAGGCTCTCTATGGCCTTGTCTCTGTCCTGCAGCTGCTCTCTGACCCCTGACAGTTCTCTCCTCAGTTCCTCCCTCCCTTTCTCATCACCTGGTTTACCTCTGCCAGTTCCCTCTTTAGCCCCTCCTTGTCTTCCTGAAGAGCATCTCCCTCCTCTTTGTATTTTAAGTTGGTTTCTCAGCTGGCTGAGCTGGTCCTTCAGAAGCTGTGAGTCTGTGTTGGTGGGGATGTGGGTCAGTACCTGCTCCTTCAGCTCAGTGAGCTCCACCTCCAGCACCTATAATCTGCCCCACAGTGCTGTGGAGTTGTAGGGCTTGGGTCGGGGGGTCCTGAGCTGTGTGCTCACCGTTGCAGATTTGGGTGGGTTTGTCCCTCTCAGGCTCAGTGTGTGAATTGCCTTGGGATGAGGGGTGTGCTGGCATTTTCATTTTTTCCATCTCTGCCAGCTTTTGTATCATGCTTCACTGCCCTGCACCATTATGGTGCCATTTTGGTAGATGTTAATAGTTTGGCAGCGGTTTTCCGGGTCTTTCTCTTCATCTGCGGAGGTGAGAACTTGTCGCCCCTTACATATACCTCTTAACAATGAAAGGTTCTAAATAAACATACTACATATTTTACATTTTAGCAATTTGGCAGAAGAGTTCAAAACTGAATCAAATCAATATCTGAGATAGCCAATGCTGTCCTGCAGTTCTATAAGGCAATCAGCAGGGAGGTTGTTCCAAGCATGTTGGAGAACTTGAATTTATAGTGTTCAAATGTAAAAATCAGGGCTAGTAACATTTCAGCGTGAGTTGGAATTTTAGGTTGTGAGCCCAGCTGGCTTGTGTTCCACCACTGCCATTGCTCTGGCTCTGGTAAAAAGCATAAGACAGTGGGTGGAAACCTGGCAAATTAAATACAATGTAACTAAATGTGAAGTTCTATTACATGTGGGAAATAAAAAAACATAAGGCAGGATTACTTTATGGCTGGTACGGAATTGGAAGGTGCTCAAGTTGAAAAAGACTTGTGGGTAATAGTTGTTCAAAGCATTTCAGGTTCTAGTGAATGTGCGGTAGCAGTGATGCTGGCCAAAAGGATGCTAGGATACATAGCCAAGAGTACTGAGTATAAATAAAAAGGAAGTTATACTCGCCTTACGATGCCCTTGTTAGAAAACACTTTGATTACTGTGTGCAGTTCTGGGACTTCACTATAAGAAAGATATAGAGGTGCTGGAAAAGGTTCTGACAATGTATAAAAGATAAAATTTATTAGGAAAGATTTAAGATGCTTAATCTCAGTAAAAGGAGATTTAGGGGGGATTTGATTGAGGCTTTTAAATTCATGCTAAAAGGGGTGTGCCTATTTATGCCAAATGCCAATAATGTAATGTAATGTAAAAGAGTATATGGTAATGATAACTCTTTGCTTGAATTTACATTACATTATTGGCATTTGGCAGACGCTCTTATCCAGAGCGACGTACAACAAAGTGCATACCCATAACCAGGGATAAGTTCGCTGAAAGACCCTAGAGGTAAGTACAATTTCAACTGCTACCTGTACAACAAAGATAAGGACAAGGGCCAATTTTTTTTTTTTTTTTTGAACAAACAAACAAACAAACAAACAGAGCAAAAGTTACCAAAGTTAACTATCCAAACACTGCTTACCTAGCCAACTAAAAATACCGATACACAAAGCAAGTCACAGAGACAACAATTAAGGTTCACAGGGAGGTAGGGAGGGATGGGGAGAGGTGCTGCTTGAAGAGGTGTGTCTTCAGCTTGCGCTTGAAGGTGGGGAGAGATTCTATAGTTCTGACCTCAACGGGGAGTTCGTTCCACCACCGTGGAGCCAGAACAGACAGTAGTCGTGAGCGTGAGGTGGAGGTTCTGAGAGGGGGAGGTGCCAAGCGGCCTGTGGAGGCTGAACGAAGAGGTCTGGCAGGGGTGTAGGGTCTGATGATTTTTTGCAGATAAGCTGGGGAAGACCCTTTAACTGCTTGGAAGGCTAGCACCAATGTTTTGAATTTGATGCGAGCCATGACAGGCAGCCAGTGGAGGGAAGTAAGCAGGGGGTGACGTGTGAGTATTTGGGAAGGTTGAAGACCAGACGAGCTGCTGCATTCTGGATGAGTTGGAGGGGTCTGATGGCGGACGCTGGGAGGCCAGCCAAGAGGGAATTGCAGTAGTCCAGGCGGGACAGAACCATCGCTTGGACCAGGAGCTGGGTCGAGTAGGGGGTGAGAAAGGGGCGGATTCTCCGTATGTTGTATAGGAAGAACCTGCAAGACCGGGTCACCGCCGCAAAGTTCTCGGAAAGGGACAGTCTGCTGTCCATCACCACGCCGAGGTTCCTTGCACTGGGTGACGGCGTGAGTGTGGTATCCCCGAGGGAAATGGAGAGATCCAGATGGGGAGAGGTATTAGCAGGGATGAATATCATTTCAGTTTTACCTGGGTTGAGCTTTAGATGGTGGTTGTCCATCCAGCTCTGGATGTCCCTCAGGCAAGCAGAGATACGGGCTGAAACCTGCGTATCAGACGGCGGGAACGAGACGAAGAGTTGGGTATCGTCCGCATAGCAGTGGTAGGAGCAGTGATGTGCAGTGATCACAGGGCCAAGGGAGCGAGTGTAGAGAGAAAAAAGAAGTGGGCCAAGGACTGAGCCCTGGGGAACTCCTGTGGCGAGGGGCCGAGGTGTCGATACCGAACCAGCCCAGGCAACCTGGAAGGAGCGACCAGAGAGGTAGGACTCAATCCAGTCCAGGGCTGTGCCACAGATGCCCGTTGCTGACAGGGCAGACAGGAGGATGGAGTGATCCACAGTGTCGAAGGCAGCAGAGAGATCTAGAAGAATGAGGACAGAGGAGAGGGAGGCTGCTCGTGCGGCATGAAGTGACTCACTGACGGAGAGGAGCGCGGTCTCTGTCGAGTGGCCCGATCTGAAGCCAGACTGATGGGGGTCTAGCAGGTTGTTGTTAGAAAAGAAGGAAGAAAGTTGAGTAGAAGCGGCTCGTTCTATAGTTTTAGAAAGGAAAGGAAGAAGAGATACCGGGCGGTAGTTCTGGATGATGGAGGGATCCAGGGTAGGCTTTTTTAGCAGCGGAGTGATGTGAGCCCTCTTGGAGGATGCCGGAAAACAGCCGGAAGACAGGGAGGAGTTGACAAGGGAGGTGACAAATGGGAGAATGTCAGGTGTGATAGTTTGGAGAAGAGAAGAGGGGATAGGGTCAAGGGCACAGGTTGTAGGGCGGTGGCAGAGCAGGAGTTGAGAAACATCAGAGTCTGTAAGGGGGGAGAAAGTGGAAAAGGAAGGGATGGGCCTAGAGGGGGGGAAGGGCACAGTGAGGGGGGCGGTGGTTGTAAAGGATCTGCGGATGACTGCGACCTTCTCATCGAAGAAATCAGCAAAGTCATCAGCAGCGAAGGAGGACTGAGGAGGAGGAGGCGGTGCGTTGAGGAGAGAGGAGAAAATGGAGAAAAGTTTCCGGGGGTTAGAAGCAGAGTTCTGAATAAATAGTATTTTACAAAGCGTTACATAAAAGATACATGTTTCACTTTAATGATATTGAACAATAACTCTAATATGACTATGTACAAATTAAACTATTATTTTTTTATAGTTAGTCATCCCTGTCAGACTCTGATTCTTCCCAGTCCGTGTGAAGAGACTCTGCTAAGCTCCTCTCGGAAGCAGGGAACTGATGAATTTGAACGTAAACGTAAACACATTGGCTATTGGTGAGCTGTAACTTCAGTTTAAGATAACATGAAGTAGTTGGTGTGATATGTAGCCTATGGTAGAAGTGATATATTTTAACCATTATTCTTTAAGATATGTTTTAGTTTCTTATAATTCTTACAATATAAACACTTGGCGGTGAAGAAGCTCAGCCAAAAACTCGGTCCGGCTACCTCGAGTGACCAGCAGAGGTCACCCGCTAGCTATACCCACTGCTTGACCGGAGGGTGCGAGGTGTGCTGAAATTCGTAAATTACATTACATCACATTATTGGCATTTGGTATATGTCCCGAAAGGAACAGTATTCGTCATGCACATGTGACGCACAGACATCATCACCAGAATAAGCTGCTAGCTCGTTTATATATTGTATTGAATCTCAGGCGAAGAAATACTTGGGGTTAAGGGCTTGATATTTTGATGCCATTTCCCTCACATCAGCAAATCTCATCTTCGTCTGTGTTATAAATGCGTCAAGAATCTGGAAGTATGTCTGTACTTTGAAACGGGCCTGAGGATTTAAGCTTGGCTCATCAGTTGACTCATCAAACCCTCTCCTTTTTTCCTTACTCGAACATTGGCATATTCTGTATTTGGCCTGCAGTAGCTCGAGCGCCAGCTACAGTTAAAGTAATTGAGGTTTTTTACGCCACTCTCACAATAAGGGGTGAGAGAACCCGACTAAAACAATCATCGATGAGCCCCGCACAAGTGCTATTCAATCAAATGAATCAGATTAATCAGATGGACGCTGATATTCTTTGAAAATTACAAATCTCTGTTTATTTATACAATTCATGAATAATAATAAAAACACATTGGTTGGACTGGGCAATGGCTCATAGGAGCTGAGAGGTGGACACTTGTTACAATGAATACAGAATTGGGTCAGCACAGTTACGAATGACAAAGCAGAAACACTATGCAGAGCAGTCTGCACTCTCAAAGATCACACTGTGTAAATTTCAGGGAGAGGTAGTGAATGAATAGTAAAGTAACAATAAATAGGCAAACAAACAAAATACACCATCAACCAATTAAATCAGTGTTACACTGCAAATTGTAGTGATATCACACAGGTAGATAGTCTGCCAAAATCAGCTATTGCACTCTGCCCAAGGGACCAGCCCAAAGTATGTTTGTATGAATTGAAAAGACACTTACAATAAAAACACAGCGACAAATCAGAGTTTATAAACCATTCAGGAGGCCCACGATTCAGATTACCTGCTCCCCTCTTTCATAATGCGCCAACCCCTTGTTGGGGCCAACGTAAGAACTTTTTGAAACAGGGAAACGCCTTTGTCTATGCCATTGATGACGCAATCAACTCTTACTCTTACTGTAATTTTAATGGAAATTTAGCCAATACAGTAACAGCCGGAAATACGCAACTGCTGGACCTCACAAAAGCCTCAGGCGCGAATTTAACAGCCTCTTTCTAACCTACGGCTATCCCATGCTGTTCGTTCCAAAAGAGACTCCCACCTAATTAATTTTAAGAACACTCCCTTTGTGTCTGAACCCTTGATCACGGTTCTATTCATTGGGCCTGCTAGTTCTGAAATTATACACATCCGAATACTTGCAAGGACCCGATATTTTATCGGAGATCGCACATACATTGTGCGGTTTTAATCAACTTTGGAGCCAGAAGACGACCGACCGGCCTCTCTTCCAACTCCACCCACGCGTGAGTCGACGACGCCTTCCCCTGGTCAGGCCAGAGACGGATTTCCCTGGTCCCGCCAGAGACGCCCTTCCCCCGGGACAACGGTACCTGGGCAGCGTTCATTCCCTGGAGCATCACAGATTCTCCAAGCAAGAAACTTTGCTTGCTGACGACGGTCAGCTATTTGAGACTGGTCGAATATCATCGGATATTCGCCACCAAGTAAGGCTGCGCATCTGGGCATTAGTCTTGTTCATGTTATAATACGTTGTATCTTTAGATTAATTGTTTGTGTAACTTTGTTTAAATTGTTTTTCTTGTTTACAACTGACACATTATCATCCATTACATTGTACTCTCTCTCTCTCTTCCGTACAAATAACCCTCCGGGCTTATAGTCAGTGGACTGTTAAATTAGGTGAACTAAGTTTCTAAATTAATTTAATCAAGCACCGCAAACTCGCAGAAACGCTTCCCAAAGCGTAAGTACTCTTGTTGCGGTGATTTCATTAATTTGTCTCTTGCCCACCCAAATTTCAACTAGGTGTACGCGCCATTACGCGCTATAACCATAGTCCACCATTATAAGGCCCAAGCTATATTCTCCACCAATTCTTTCCCCCATCCTCTTCGCCCGCTACGTGTACTCACTTGCACGTGCTCCTTCTCTCTTCCTTTGTCTCCTTCCCTCGCTTTCTCGACGCGGGCATACGTGTACGCACATTCCTTTGTCCTCCATCTTTCTTCCCACTTCAATACGTTACTTTTCCGTCACGCCCTTTTTATTTAGCTGTGTTTGTGATTAGAATTCGTGTTCAATAAATACTCTTTATTGTAACCGGTTGTCCGTCTCAATGTTTTTGAATCAAGCCAACTAGCTATTTAAGAACGATATTTTAGGCTACTTATAAATATCGAACTCATATAAGTTGTTGTTGAATTCATAGTATTAATTCAACTGCATGACTGTTGAATGATTTATTCAATAATTACTATTGAGTCCGTTATTAATAACGTAGCTGAATTGAAATAATTAAATGAGACTGATTTAAAATACGATATTACCCTTCGGAACCTACACCCTGGTGGACCCGCAGCTATTACACGCTCCTGAATAGACATGTTAAGCGGTGATAAGGCACGTTACTAAACCAGAGGATAATAAAATACTCAAATTATAAATCGGGGGAAAACGGTGACTGAAGGCGCGCCACCTCTTACATAGTCAGGAGGAGGAGAACACACAACACACCGAAAGAATAGAATACCAAACGCAACCTGCATCAAAAACGTAAACATACTCATTTTAAGAGAAAATAAACAAGAGATCAGAACCTCATTTTTGACACACAAACCAAAACCACATGGCAAGCTTATGTTCACCTAGAATGGGACGGAACAAACCGCTTACCCCATTTCACCTGTTACATGTATTTCGTGCTGCCATCTTTGACAGGTCTGTTGCTAATTTATCCATGTTAAGGAACTCCTCATCTGACCATATTTGTCACGTTTCAGGTCTGTCTTGCCTTGTTTTATGTTTAATCATTTTGTCTCAGTCACGTATTGTCTTATCATGTATTATGTTAGTCTAGGTTCGTCATGTTGTTTAGTTTATTTCTTGTTACGATTAATTGTCTTGTCATGTCTAGTTATGTTTTCATTACGATTATTTTACCTTGTTATGTTTAGTGGTTATCGTCTTAGTTCGTTTAGTGTTATGTTTTGATTTATGTATATTGTTACGCAAACTGGTCGTTGTTTAAACATACACTTTTACATCTCTTTCCGCAAAACCTTGCATTCCGGCTTTCTCTCTCTCCCTTTCTGTCACTCACACCCTAATTGTTTCGATTGTCTATTTACTAAAATCTACTAACGCTAGATCAGGATTGGGTAATACTAACATACTAATCATGTGTTCATGTTACCTTACGTTTCTCGTGCATGTCATTTACTAATTTACTAATGCTAGGGCAGGATAGATTTATTACTAACGATTACTAATTACCTTGTTAAACTTGTCATCCATCGCACCTGTTGTCCATTCCCTTGCTGCTCTCTAACTAATTGTCTACACCCGCATTTATCGCCCAGTCGCACTTCTGTTGCGAAATTGTCTGTCTCTTGTCCGTCAAAGCAACTCTTGAGCATTAACTACCATTGATTTCACGTTAAGATCCAAGCCTGTTTTTCGACCACCGTTTATTGATTTCTGTTTCGTTGACCATTGCTTGTTTTTGACTACGCCCCCGCCTACTGCTATTGTACCTTTGCCTCGCTGCTTTGTTTATGGTTTCGACTTCCGCATCGCCCTCGACTACGACCCTGCCTGCTGCCCGCCTGTACTTCTGCCCCGCTGACAGCTCTCCTGCTACCGGACCTCCCTGCACGTCTACCGACTACGAGTTTGCCTCTTCCCTCGGCACCGTGTCTTCGGATTATTTATTGTTTTATTGGCTGGATCTACGTGTATGGACTTTGCTTGTTTTGACTACGCTCCTGAGATTCGTCCCGAATAAAGCCCTGACGGGACTTCATATTACTACTGTTTCTGAGTCGTGCATTTTGGGTCCAACCCCCACGCACCCGTCTCAGTATTATTTTAAAGCGATTTTTCACAGTTGTCTACAAGTTCAAGAGCTGTGTGTAGATCTATCGACTCCTTTTGAAGATAGTAAGACAGAGCAAAGGTTTTATGGAGAGATTTGGAGATGTGAGGGAAATGCCTTCGCTGTTTATTTAGTCAACGGATGGTGCAGTGGAGGCGGCACGGATGGTGCAGTGGGTAGCACTGCCGCCTCACAGCAAGGAGGTCCTGGGTTCGAATCCCCGTCGGCCGGGGCCTCTCTGTGCGGAGTTTGCATGTTCTCCCCGTGTCTGCGTGGGTTTCCTCCGGGTACTCCGGTTTCCTCCCACAGTCCAAAGACATGCACGTTAGGCTGATTGGAGAGTCTAAATTGCCCGTAGGTATGAGTGTGTGAGTGAATGGTGTGTGTGCCCTGCGATGGACTGGCGACCTGTCCAGGGTGTATTCCTGCCTTTCGCCCAATGTATGCTGGGATAGGCTCCAGCCCCCCTGCGACCCTGATCAGGATAAGCGGGTTCAGATAATGGATGGATGGATGGATGGTGCAGTGGGTAGCACTGCTGCCTCACAGCAAGGAGGTCCTGGGTTTGAATCCTGGTGGGCCAGGGCCTCTCTGTGTGGAGTTTCATGTTCTCCCTGTGTGAACCTGGGTTTCCTCTGGGTACTCCGGTTTCCTCCCACAGTCCAAAGACATGCAGGTTAGGCTGATTGGAGAGTCTAAATTGCCCGTAGGTATGAGTGTGTGAGTGAACGGTGTGTGTGCCCTGCGATGGACTGGCGACCTGTCCAGGGTGTATTCCTGCCTTTCGCCCAATGTATGCTGGGATAGGCTCCAGCCCCCCAGTGACCCTGTTCAGGATGAGCAGGTTAAGATAATGGATGGATATATATCACTATATTTCAGACACAGCATACCTATGTGTAGGACTGAGACGGCTGTTTGTGGTAATTTCAGTGAAATTATAAAGTTAAGTTGAGCGCTTGCTAGCCAATTTAATTTAGGTTTGCTGATCATGTTTTATTCATTTTGATTTTCAATGCAAGTGCTGTTGGCTCTTCAAGCCATCTCATCTCATGCTTGTGACCGTGATTCCGAGGCGCCCGGGGTGCTGTTGTATGCGGCGATCTGCTGACCCTGCCAAATCCCTCCCTCTGGAGCAGCGAGCCAATTATGCAGCTCCACATGAGCCGTCCAAACCGAGAATCAAACCCCGGTCCCCGGTGTGCAACTGCAGCGAACTGCAACCACACGTGGCGCCACCACGGCCCCTAAATCATGAAGATTATTAAACGTGTTTTCACTTTGTCATTATGGCATGTTGAGTGTTGAAAAACAAATCTATAAAAACTGAAGGGGTGAGAGCTTTCAGTATCTAGTCTTGATTCTTGCCTTTTGAGTGCCATGGATTCTGTTATTGGCTTTTTTTCTGTTAGGACCAGAATTGTGCCAATTGAAGTGAAGAAAGCCATTAAAAACATTGTTAAGGTCAGAGAAAAAAACAAAAAACAGTCAAAGACATCGGTGATGCAATAGGCCTACCGAAAAAAACCAGTTTGGAACATCAAACAGTTACAGTATCAGCAGGTAGCTGGATGTATCTGATATATTTTATCATTATGAGACAGAGCAGTCACCTGTTAGCAGAGGTGGGTAGTAACATGCAACATTTTCTCCGTTACATTTAGTAAAGTACGTTCTTACAGTGCAGCCAGAAAGTATTCACAGCGCTTCACTTTTCCCACATTTTGTTATATTACAGCCTTATTCCAAAATGGAATGAATTCCGTTTTTTTCCCTCAAAATTCTACAAACAACACCCCATAATGAAAACATGAAAGAAGTTTTTTTAAAATTTTTGCAAATTTGTTAAAAATAAAAAAATAATAAATCACAGGAACATAAGTATTCACAGCCTTTGCTCAATACTTTGTTGATGCACTTTTGGCAGCAATTACAGCCTCAAGTCTTTTTGAATATGATGCCACAAGCTTGGCACACCTATCTTTGCGCAGTTTCGCCCATTCCTCTTTGCAACACCACTCAAGCTCCATCAGCTTGGATGGGGAGCGTCGGTGCACAGCCATTTTCAGATCTCTCATGAAAGAAGTTCTTTTTTTAATTTTTGCAAATTTATTAAAAATAAAAAACTAAGAAATCACATGTACATAAGTATTCACAGCCTTTGCCATGAAGCTCAAAATTGAGCTCAGGTGCATCCTGTCTCCACTGATCAACCTTCAGATGTCCACCTGTGGTAAATTCAGTTGATTGGACATGATTTGGAAAGGCACACACCTGTCTATAAAAGGTCCCACAGTTGACAGTGCATGTCATGGCACAAACCAAGCATGAAGTCAAAGGAATTGTCTGTAGACCGCCGAGACAGGATTGTCTCGAGGCACAAATCTGGGGAAGGGTACAGAAACATTTCTGCTGCTTTGAAGGTCCCAAAGAGCACAGTGGCCTCCATCATCTGTAAATGGAAGAAGTTCGGAACCACCAGGACTCTTCCTATAGCTGGCCGCCCGTCTAAACGGAGCAATCGGGGGAGAAGGGCCTTAGTCAGGGTGGTGACCAAGAACCCAATGGTCACTCTGTCAGAGCTCCAGCATTCTTCTGTGGATAAATTTGCAAAAAAAAAAAAAAAAAAACTTCTTTCATGTTGTCATTATGGGGTGTTGTGTGTAGAATTTTGAGGAAAAAAATGAATTTATTCCATTTTGGAAAAAGGCTGTAACATAACAAAATGTAGGAAAAGTGAAGCGTTGTGAATACTTTCCGGCTGCACTGTAAATAAATTGAACCTGTAGAGTTGTTTTAAATGAGGATACTTTTTACTCTTACTTGAGTATATTTGTGAAGGACATTTCTTTACTTTTACTCCGTTATATTCAGATTCATTTCTCTCAAGACATTTTTTTACTCATTTTGATTTTCAATGCAAGTTTTGTTGGGTTGATTCTCAGAGTTTGCCAGGTGTCTGGGTAAAAGTCTGAAAGTTCTGCCACGCCTCACAACTAAAGACATGCAAAGACACGTACACAAAAGGAATCACTTGTACTTGGGTACAGCTACAGCACAAAATTAAAACAGGGGTGCCAAGAATTGTGAAACCAGTTTTTGGGGGATTTTTCTTTAAAAAAAAAAATGTATTCTTCATTTTTATTTTCTACAGTATTATATTGTGCATGTTTATGTAGGGAGCCCACAGGATATGAGCATGTCGTGTGTATGTCAGTCTGCCTTTAGCTGTGTTAGCTTGCAATGCTGTGGGACATTTGTCACAGAAAACCAAAAGGAAAAAAGCAAGCTCTCTGGCCACTGTGACAGATGTGTGTTATATTTTACATCTTACTATTAACTGTGCCAAATGTCCCACAGCATTGCAAACTAACTCACTGTCCACTCTGAAAGATGTTATCTTTTACATCGTACTTAACCTTTTTATTCTATAATGTATTTATTCTTCTTTACAGACTGAACAGCTGTGGCCTAAGTGAGAAGTCATGTGAAATATTGGCCTCAGCTCTCCAGTTATCAAAGTCACCCCTGAGAGATCTGGACCTCAGCTACAATAACCTGGGAGACGCAGGAGTGAAGCTGCTCTGTGCTGGACTGATGAGTCCAAACTGTAAACTACAGAGACTGGGGTGAGTAGTGCGGTGGTCTGTGTGACCTTAACTAAATAGAATTAGTTATTATGGCTCTATGCAGTGAAATGATGAAAAGCTCTTTCTCTCTCAGTTTACTACTCTGTCCATCATCATTCTTTCTTTGTCCACATTTGTCTCATCCCTCTCTTCTTACTCCTCTATCACAGCAAAGAAAAGCAGGATAAAACCTGATGAGTCTTAGGGTTGGCAGGTGTGTGTTTCCTGACCAGAATGTAAGGTTTCAGTGGAGTCTGTAGTATTAGGGCACAGGTGATGACTGGATGCTGGATGTCTGATTGATGTGGTAAAAGACTGACCACCTGCATAGTAAAATGTTTCAGGTCTGTCACACATTACAGTCTTCATCCATCTCCACTATTCACTACCTGCTATGAACTGTTATCAAATCCTTAATTTTACCCCACTCTCTGATGAAGGGGAGCTGTACTCCTCACAATACAGTACACCTCATTCCCACCTACAGAACAGGACTGTTCTGCTGACTGTGGCTATATTCTTCCTTGAATGAAATGATCAGAACACACTCCGCTGCTTTGTGAAGGCAGGAAATCTTTGTGGTTTATTCTGGCTAGCCATAAGTTCCTCCTGACTTGGCTTTAATTCCTCATATTCTCTACCAGTTGCCAATGGTAAAAAGACTCAGTGTTATATGTTATAGTGTGATATTATATCAGGCAAATATTGCACTCCCAACGGAGTTCACAACCCTGTCTGTAAGTTCTGAACAGCAGCATATTTACAGATTTAACGTCAATCAAGTCTGTCTTACAGAAGCCAAAGGGAAGAGGGATAAAAACATGAAGAATTCTTATTTTAACCGATGCATTTTTTAAAAATGACACGCGATCGACCAGCATGCCTGGACATAAACTACATGGATTGAACTTGCCTAGACTGCTGTAACTGTGAGGTTACACTGCACCATGTCAATGTACATGTAAACCTTTAATTTGGCAATCATCTAACTTAGAATGTTGACATCTAACTACTGAGATGGCCCAAAATAAAGTTGAAAATGCAATTACATTTTTCTGTACAGTTTTTATAAAAAGAAAAAGATAGGAACAATGTTGGTTACACAGTTAACCTTTTAGAAAGTGGGATGGTATCAGTTTACAAAAACTGATTATTTGTCACTTCCCTACCTCGTGTAGTGTTTTTACAGTGATATGAGTGCAGTCGATCACACTGATTACATCTGGGGAAGGGTACAGAAACATTTCTGCTGCTTTGAAGGTCCCAATGAGCACAGTGGCCTCCATCATCCGTGAATGGAAGAAGTTCTGAACCACCAGGACTCTTCCTAGAGCTGGCCGCCTGTCTAAACGGAGCAATCGGTGGAGAAGGGCCTTAGTCAGGGAGGTGACCAAGAACCCGATGGTCACTCTGTCAGAGCTCCAGCGTTCCTCTGTGGAGAGAGGAGAACCTTCCAGAAGGACAACCATCTCTGCAGCAATCCACCAATCAGGCCTGTATGGTAGAGTGGCCAGACGGAAGCCACTCCTTAGTAAAAGGCACATGGCAGCCTGCCTGGAGTTTGCCAAAAGGCACCTGAAGGACTCTCAGACCATGAGAAACAAAATTCTCTGCTCTGATGACACAAAGATTGAACTCTTTGGCATGAATGCCAGGCGTCATGTTTGGAGGAAACCAGGCACCGCTCATCACCTGGTCAATACCATCCCTACAGTGAAGAATGGTGGTGGCAGCATCATGCTGTGGGGATGTTTTTCAGCGGCAGGAACTGGGAGACTAGTCAGGATTGAGGGAAAGATGAATGCAGCAATGTACAGAGACATCCTGGATGAAAACCTGCTCCAGAGCGCTCTTGACCTCAGACTGGGGCGACGGTTCATCTTTCAGCAGGACAACGACCCTAAGCACACAACCAAGATATCAAAGGAGTGGCTTCAGGACAACTCTGTGAATGTCCTTGAGTGGCCCAGCCAGAGCCCAGACTTGAATCCGATTGAACATCTCTGGAGAGATCTGAAAATGGCTGTGCACCGACGCTCCCCATCCAACCTGATGGAGCTTGAGAGGTGCTGCAAAGAGGAATGGGCGAAACTGCCCAAAGATAGGTGTGCCAAACTTGTGGCATCATATTCAAAAAGACTTGAGGCTGTAATTGCTGCCAAAGGTGCATCAACAAAGTATTGAGCAAAGGCTGTGAATACTTATGTTCCTGTGATTTATTAGTTTTTTTATTTTGAATAAATTTGCAAAAAAAAAAAAAAAAAACTTCTTTCATGTTGTCATTATGGGGTGTTGTGTGTCAAATTTTGAGGGAAAAAATGAATCTATTCCATTTTGGAAAAAGGCTGTAACATAACAAAATGTGGGAAAAGTGAAGCACTGTGAATACTTTCCGGATGCACTGTAAATAAATTGAACCTGTAGAGTCATTTTAAGGAGGATACTTTTTACTCTTACTTGAGTATATTTGTGAAGGACATTTCTTTACTTTTACTCCGTTATATTCAGATTCATTTCTCTCAAGACATTTTTTTACTCATTTTGATTTTCAATGCAAGATTTGTTGGGTTGATTCTCAGTTTGCCAGGTGTCTGGGTAAACGTCTGAAAGTTCTGCCACGCCTCACAACTAAAGACACGCAAAGACACGTACACAAAAGGAATCACTTGTACTTGGGTACAGCTACAGCACAAAATTAAACCAGGGGTGCCAAGAATTGTGAAACCAGTTTTTGGGGGATTTTTCTTTAAAAAAAAAAAAATTATTCTTCATTTTTATTTTCTACAGTATTGCAATGCTGTGGGACGTTTGTCACAGAAAACCAAAAGGAAAAAAGCGAACTCTCTGGCCACTGTGACAGATGTTTGTTATATTTTACATCTTACCATTAACTGTGCCAAATGTCCCACAGCATTGCAAACTAACTCACTGTCCACTCTGAAAGATGTTATCTTTTACATCGTACCTAACCTTTTTATTCTATAATGTATTTATTCTTCTTTACAGACTGAACAGCTGTGGCCTAAGTGAGAAGTCATGTGAAATATTGGCCTCAGCTCTCCAGTTAACAAACTCACCCCTGAGAGATCTGGACCTCAGCTACAATAACCTGGGAGATGTAGGAGTGAAGCTGCTCTGTGCTGGACTGATGAGTCCAAACTGTAAACTACAGAGACTGGGGTGAGTAGTGCGGTGGTCTGTGTGACCTTAACTAAATAGAATTAGTTATTATGGCTCTATGCAGTGAAATGATGAAAAGCTCTTTCTCTCTCAGTTTACTACTCTGTCCATCGTCATTCTTTCTTTGTCCACATTTGTCTCATCCCTCTCTTCTTACTCCTCTATCACAGCAAAGAAAAGCAGGATAAAACCTGATGAGCCTTAGGGTTGCCAGGTTTGTGTTTCCTGACCAGAATGTAAGGTTTCAGTGGAGTCTGTAGTATCAGAGCACAGGTGATGACTGGATGCTGGATGTCTGATTGATGTGGTAATAGACTGACCACCTGCATAGTAAAATGTTTCAGGTCTGTCGCAAATTACAGTCTTCATCCATCTCCACTATTCACTACCTTCTATGAACTGTTATCAAATCCTTAATTTTACCCCACTCTCTGATGAAGGGGAGCTGTACTCCTCACAATACAGTACACCTCATTCCCACCGACAGAACAGGACTTTTGTGCTGACTGTAAAGAGCTCATTCCCATCTACAGAACAGGACATTTCTGCTGACTGTAAAGAGCTCATTCCCACCTACAGAACAGGACTTTTGTGCTGACTGTAAAGAGCTCATTCCCACCTACAGAACTTTTCTGCTGACTGTGGCTATATTCTTCCTTGAATGTGTAGGAACTACAACTCCCACACTCCCACAGGACAATTCCGCGACGTCCACCCCGCATGACGTCTAGCTTGGTTCAGCCATCCCGTAATGGCGGGAGCAATAAACTTTCCCTATAAGAGCAAGACACGTTCTCGGGATCCCTTTTCTTCTTTCTCTTCTTCCACCCTTCCTCGACGCACCTTTTTTGGCCATTCGCTTCAGCTCATCTGCTCCGAGACTGAATGCTGCACAGCGCACTACCAGGCCTACGGACACACCTAGTTACCTCGTGGTAACTTCGTGGCCAATAGCGAGTGGAAACTGGTGTACGTGGAACGCTACATCAGTTTACCCCTGCAAAGCTCACCAAGGAACAACATCAACAAACTTTTCCACCCGGAAAAGGGACCAACGAAAATCCTTCCAGCAACCGAGCGGACCAGACAGCAACGCGCGGCTAAGACGGGAACACCCCAGCTTTGCGCACCTCTCCAGGACACACATTCACAGCACCATCGCGGCTCCTATAAGGACAGCACGTCTTTTGGATCCAATGCGTATGGGCTCAGTAAGAGAACAAACATTCAGACATAGCCAGTGTTTAGTTTAGTCTTGACTGATATTGTGAATCTGTGTTCTATATTTACCGTCTTACCGTTTGAATGTATTTTTGTTAGCCATATATATACCTGAATTGATTTGCTGTCTTTCGCGTATGTAATTAGAGTAAAACTACGAAAGTAGTCTCTTCTCACAGCTAACTCTATCACTGACACGCCCAATTTACCTTTCCTTTGTTCAAGGGACACGCACGCACGCACACACACACGCACGCACGCACGCACGCACGCACGCACGCACGCACGCACACACACACACTACTAACTTCCCATTAGTTTCTGTTCTGTGTTTGTACGTTTGTTTAATACATATATTTTATTAAACCCGGTGTCTGTTTTGGCGTCACATAGACATGAGAGCCGAGTTAAAGCAGTCTTTCGAAGAACTTCCAACCTTCAGGTTATCGGTATGTTTAATCATTAATATGAGTTGTTTTAATTAATAATTAAAATACCTAATTTGTGGTTAGATATTACTGATAACAGTAATTTTATGAGACTGATTACTTTTTGCAGTTATACTGCTACATAACGTTATTTGGCGGCCCGTGCGAGGACCCTACTTAATTTGGTGCCATGTGCGAAGGACCCTACAAATGAAATGATCAGAACACACTCTGCTGCCTTGTGAAGGCAGGAAATCTTTGTGGTTTATTCTGGCTAGCCATAAGTTCCTCCTGACTTGGCTTTAATTCCTCATATTCTCTACCAGTTGCCTATGGTAAAAAGACTCAGTGTTATATGTTATAGTGTGATATTATATCAGGCAAATATTGCATTCCCAATGGAGTTCACAACCCTGTCTGTAAGTTCTTAACAGCAGCATATTTACAGATTTAACGTCAATCAAGTCTGTCTTACAGAAGCCATAGGGAAGAGGGATAAAAAAAAATGGATTGAACTAGCCTAGACTGCTGTAACTGTGAGGTTACACTGCACCATGTCAATGTACATGTAAACCTTTAATTTGGCAATCATCTAACTTACAATGTTGACATCTAACTACTAAGATGGGCCAAAATAAAGTTGAAAATGCAATTACATTTTTCAGTACAGTAACAGTGTCGGTTACACAGATAACCTTTTAGAAAGTGGGATGGTATCAATTTACAAAAACTGATTATTTGTCACATCCCTACCTCGTGTAGTGTTTTTACAGTGATATGAGTGCAGTCGATCGCACTGATTACATTTTGGAACGTGCTGTAAATTGTGCTTTGGCATTGGCTTGTTCACCTGCAGTGTAGGGAAACCGTATGTATCGTTGGGTCATTCCAATTATGCCATCCCACACAGATGGCATGACGAGGCTCAATGATATCAAAATCAACATAATCGGCTCCTAAGCCAGTCACCATCTTGGGTCCCTGAACGCCCTCTCCATCCGAAGCCAGCCATTGGCAAAGCCCTCCAACAGTGCTAAAGCAGCCATTGCACATCATTGCGCACGGGCATCACCCAGCCCTTTTATAACCCGTTCACAAATAGTGGAATTGCTTAACACTTTGAATCAATCACTGTGGATGAACTGATGCCCCAAGTCCATTATGAAAATTAATTGAATGTTATATGGAGACCAAATATTTGAGTAAAATTGTCATTAGAACATATTGTCTGTATTTCACTGTATTTCCGCCAGGAGAGACTGGTAAGTCATGAGGTCGGAAGCGTCTCTGGATTTCCCCCACTTCCTCTCCGCTGTGCGGAGGCTGGCCCTGGAGGTACGGAGGGTGTCAGATATCCAAGGACTGGGAGGGGATGTGCGAGGTGGCTTTGAGACAGGGGGACAGAGAGAGTCAAAGGCGGAGGAGAGAGATGAAAGGAGGGTGGCAGATGCAGAGTCAGCGGGGAGTTTGGAGAAGGATTCGAGAGGGGGGAGTGAGGCGGTGACGGTGCTGGCAAAGGAAGAGGGTGAGAGGGAGCGGAGGTTACGGCGGGCTGAGGAAGTGTGGGTGGGAGGAGGGGGAGGAGGATGGGGAGGAAGAGGGAGGGAGAATGAGATGAAGTGGTGATCAGATGTATGCAGAGGGGTAACCGTGAAATCGGAGCATGAGCAGTTCCTTACAAAGACAAGGTCTAGGACATTGCCCGCCTTGTGGGTCGGAGGAGAGTGTTGCAGGGAGAGGCCGAAGGAGTGGATTAGCGGTAGGAAGGCAGCAGACTGGGAGGCTTCTAGGTGGATGTTGAAGTCTCCAAGGAGAATCAGTGGGGTGCCATCCTCAGGGAAGGAGCTGAGAAGGGTGTCTAGCTCATCAAGGAAGGTTCCCAGGGGCCCTGGAGGACGGTAGATAACTGCAATGAAAAGGTTAGTAGGGTAGGATACTGCAACAGAATGGAATTCACACTCGTTCCCTTGGCCCTGTGATCACTGCACACGGGCTATCCTACCACTGCTATGCGGACGATACCCAACTCTTCATCTCGTTCCCACCATCTGATACACAGGTTTCTGCACGTATCTCTGCTTGCCTGAGTGACATCCAGAGCTGGATGGACAACCACCATCTAAAGCTCAACCCAGGTAAGACTGAAATGATATTCATCCCTGCTAATACCTCTCCCCATCTGGATCTCTCCATTTCCCCAGGGGATACCACACTCACGCCATCACCCAGTGCAAGGAACCTCGGCGTGGTGATGGACAGCAGACTGTCCCTTTCTGAGAACATTGCGGTGGTGACCCGGTCATGCAGGTTCTTCCTATACAATATACGGAGAATCCGCCCCTTTCTCACCCCCTACTCGACCCAGCTCCTGGTCCAAGCGATGGTTCTGTCCCGCCTGGACTACTGCAATTCCCTCTTGGCTGGCCTCCCAGCGTCCGCCATCAGACCCCTCCAACTTATCCAGAATGCAGCAGCTCGTCTGATCTTCAACCTTCCCAAATACTCACACGTCACCCCCCTGCTTACTTCCCTCCACTGGCTGCCTGTCATGGCTCGCATCAAATTCAAAACATTGGTGCTAGCCTTCCAAGCAGTTAAGGGGTCTTCCCCACCTTACGTACAAAAATTCATCAGACCCTACACCCCTGCCAGACCTCTTCGTTCAGCCTCCAAAGGCCGCTTGGCACCTCCCCGTCTCCGAACCTCCACCTCACGCTCACGACTACGGTCTGTTCTGGCTCCACGGTGGTGGAACGAACTCCCCGTTGAGGTCAGAACTGTTGAATCTCTCCCCACCTTCAAGCGCAAACTGAAGACGCACCTCTTCAAGCAGCACCACTCCCCGTCCCTCCCTACCTCCCTGTGAACCTTAATTGTTGTCTTTGGGATTTACTTTGTGTATCGGTATTTTTAGTTGGCTAGGTAAGCAGTGTTTGGATAGTTAAGTTTGGTCACTTTTGCTTTGTTGTTTGTTTGGTCCTTATCTTTGTTGTACAGGTAGCAGTTGAAATTGTACTTCCCTCTAGGGTCTTTCAGCACACTTATCCCTGGTTATGGGTATGCACTTTGTTGTACGTCGCTCTGGATAAGAGCGTCTGCCAAATGCCATTAATGTGATGTAATGTACAAAACCTCACCATAATCAAGCACAGGCAGAAAAGTCTCCTTTTAGCCTCAAAAGAAAAGCATGACTTGTTTCTGAAGAAAAAACCCAATTTCAGTTTCGTAACTAGGTGCTGAATATATGGTTTAAAGGAGAGGCAGTCATCAATTAAGATACACAAGTACTTATATGAGGAAACAAGCCCAATCTCTTTTCCCTGAAGAGAAACAATAAATGGTAGATTCAGTCAGTTTTTTCTTGAATTGGTAAACACCATTAGTTTTGTTTTGACAACACGTTTCAATTGACATAGCGTATTTTGTACAAAATCAAAAGCACTTTGTGAGTTCTGAAAGGCTTTGACAAGATTTGCAGCACAGCAATAAGTAACAGTATCATCAGCATAGAAATTAAGAGCAAACATTTGACACATTATGACCCAAACTATTGATATAAATGGTAAATAAGACGGGAACCAGAACTGAGCCCTGCGCCTTACTGATAGATGGCACATCTGAATGAGACCATCAAATCGAGTGCATTGAGCTCTGTCAGAAAGATAGTAAACAAACCAAGCAACTGCTTGCTCTGAGAGAGCTGTGTGAAGCAATCTCTGCTTCAGAATGGTTTGGTCAACTGTGTCAAACGCTTTGGAGAGATCTATGAAAAGTGAGACACTGCTGCTTATTGTCAAGCGCAGCAGTAATATCATTCACAGCCTCCAGGGCTGCTGTAATTGTGCTGTGTTGTTCCTTAACCTGATTGGTACGATAGCGTTTGTATATCCAAAAGTTAAGTTGTTCACTAATAAGAGCTTCAAGTACAATAAGATTAAAACTATATGTTAAAGGTTCAGCTATAATGTCAGCTGCCAATTTCAAACAGTTAGCATCTAAAAGGTCAGGAGCAGCAGATTTTCTTGGATCTAGGGCTTTAAGGGCTTTGTGCACTTCCTGTACTGAAAAGGGGGTAAAGCTGAAGGTTTGACCATTATAAGAAGTGAATTTGTTTCATAATTGTCTGAAAAGAAGCCAATCAATATCAGACCTTGATTTCCTTGCTTTAGCCCAGGCTAAATAAAGTTCACGAATAAGACTTGAGAGCTCTGGTGAAAACCAAGAGTTATCCCGCCCCTGAACTCTGTACCTGCACGAAGGGGAGTGTCTATGTATCATTGTAATGAACTCATCATAAAATAATTTCCAGGCTGTTTCAACGTCAGGGATTAGTTCTATCCTGCTCCAATTAAAAATAAAGAAATTTTGTTTTTGGGATCTTAGTATTTCTAAGAGCAGCAACAGCACCGTGGTCACTTAGGTCATTGCAGAAAACACCATTTGCTAAAGATTTGTGAGGAACATCCGTCAGTATTAAGTCCATGAGAGTAGCTCAAAGATTTAAAATCATCAGACACTGGTCGTAACTAATCCCATTTCAGGTCACCAACCAAAATAATTTCGCTATAGTGCAGAGGATAGACTTATTGGTGGCAGAAGGGGGTCTAGAGCAAACAACAACAGTAATACAATGGAGAAAACTGAGAGAGGAGCACGTCTGTAGCAAACAGTAAAATCCAACAAGGTGCTGTTTGGAACACGGGTGATGAGAATGTTGAGAAAAGGATGGCTACCAAGGCACTCTTGATATGGATGCGTTAAAAAGCCTTTATTATACAGCTAATGCATAGGCGAGAAATGAAAAACACGCACCGACGCGTTGCGGCACACAAGCCTTCATCAGGGTGAATAAGCAGAGGTGAGACCCCACTCCTTATATGCATTTCCTCCTTGTCTTGTTCATTTTTATTCTATAATGTATTCATTCTTCTTTACAGACTGAACAGCTGTGGCCTAAGTGAGGAGTCCTGTGAAATATTGGCCTCAGCTCTCCAGTCATCAAACTCACCCCTGAGAGATCTGGACCTCAGCAGCAATAAGCTGGGAGATGCAGGAGTGAAGCTGCTCTGTGCTGGACTGATGAGTCCAAACTGTAAACTACAGAGACTGGGGTGAGTAGTGCGGTGGTCTGTATGACCTTAACTAAATAGAATTAGTGATTATGGCTCTATGCAGTGAAATGATGAAAAGCTCTTTCTCTCTCAGTTTACTACTCAGTCCATTGGCATTCTTTCTTTGTCCACATTTGTCTCATCCCTCTCTTCTTACTCCTCTATCACGGCAAAATAAAGCAGGATAAAACATGATGAGCCTTAGGGTTGCCAGGTTTGTGTTTCTTGACCATAATATAAGGTTTCAGTGGAGTCTGTAGTATCAGGGCACAGGTGATGACTGGATGTCTGATTGATGTGGTAAAAGACTGACCACTTGCATAGTAAAATGTTTCAGGTCTGTCACACATTAGTCTTCATCCATCTCCACTATTCACTACCTTCTATGAACTGTTATCAAATCCTTAATTTTACCCCACTCTCTGATGAAGGGGAGCTGTACTCCTCACAATACAGTACACCTCATTCCCACCTACAGAACAGGACTGTTCTGCTGACTGTAAAGAGCTCATTCCAATCTACAGAACAGGACTTTTGTGCTGACTGTAAAGAGCTCATTCCCACCTACAGGACTTTTGTGCTGACTGTAAAGAGCTCATTCCCACCTACAGAACAGGACTGTAAAGAGGTGCTGCAGTTGGTGGTTGGTGATTGACCCTGATAAGAAAGCTAACGGGCCAGATAACTGCAAGGGCTCTTTTAAGGACATGTTCAGAGGAGGTAACAACAGCATGGTGACCTGACTAATAATGTCCAGTAGTGAAGGAGAATGCTGCTCTCAGAGCCAAGATCAGTCAGCACAGGGGCCCCTCAGGGTTGTGTTCACTCCCCGGTTTTATTCAGACTAAATACAGATGAGCACCTGCAGCCAACCTGGGAACTGTGCCTAATGCACAGGGGCAGTAGCCTTGTAGCATTCTGCGATAGACAGGTTTGTGCAATGGTGTGACGCAAACCACGCATTAAATGTGAAGTAGACAGAGGAGATGGTGTTTGACCCTACATCAGTGGGTGAGCACAGGCCAGTTGTCCATCCATGGCCAAGCCATCACACAGGTTACATTTTTCATTTTTTTTGTATAGCGCTTTTAATAGAAGACGATCACTAAGATGCTTTTCACCGTCAAAAAGTGGTGAGAAAAAACTCCCCAATGGGAAATCTCGGGAGGAACCTGGCTATAGAGGGGGAGCCATCCTCCGCAGGCTGGCAAGGTGTAAAGTAAGGGTAGAATGGATATCACAGAAATGTGATATGAAATCTATCACAGCCAGTCAAATGGGCTGAGCAGGTCACAGTAGAGGTAATAAACTTGCTGGAAGTAGAAAATGTAAAATGAGGGAAAGTGCAGTGAGCTGGTTTAGAGAGGCAGGGTGATTCAACTTGAGCTCCAGGATGTGTTGAGGTTTGGTCATGAACCGGGGGAGGAACAGGGCTACAGCGGTCCGCAACCTTACTTTACTTACTTTCTTATTTTATTTAACAGGGACCATGCCCATCACAACTGATAAGCCAGAGTTTGCTCTGTAGCTCATTTTCATCTGCTGTCCCTGAACAGGGACAACATTACACTACATTACAAAACACTTACACCACAACAATCCATTTCATGTGATTACAGTAACCAGGTAGATAAAATACTAGTTCAGTCAGGACCACTGTTGTCAAAGTTAGAATCTTCATTATCAATCTTAGACACAATACCGTTATGTTTGGCGGTATGTCTCTGTTCTGGAAGCCCTCCCAGCCATCCATACAAGCATGGATAAGACCAGGAGGGGGCACCAGCAAACCTCCAGAACTATCATACACCAACACACTGTTGGTAAGATGGACTCCGACTGACATGGTGACTATGTGAACGACATTCGGCTACCAGAAGAAGCCCTTCATCCAGTCAGCTCGAGGCCATTTGAACATGATGTGGGTCTGTGGCTGTGTCTACCAAAAGCATTTTGGACTAAAAATTAAACCAGGGGAAGCCATGGATGTTAGTTCAGAAACTGAAACATATGGGTGTACTTTTATAACAAGAGGGTAATTTTCCTTAACTAATAATGTCCAGTATGTGAAGGAGAATGCTCCTCTCAGAGCTAAGATCAGTCAGCACAGGGGCCCTTCAGGGTTTGTTGTGGGTCCCCAGGCCAACAAGTTATCAGTCCAATTACCAAATATATAATCCAATTTATACTGAAAAAGCAGTGATCATCCGCAGAGCACAGAACAGCAAGCACACACACACACACACACACACACACGCGCACACACAGAGTGAGCAGAGCCGAGCAAGCAGCGCACACACAAGCAATCACAAAGGTTCAATTTTTTAAATTTGTGTAGCGCATTTTATAGAAGAAGTTTACAGAGTAACAAAAGGGCAAAAACTTGGGCTAGACGCCAAATAGCAAGCACATGAGGTAAAAACTCCCCATTGGGGTCTAAAACCCTCTAACAGAGGCTCAGGAGAAACCTGGCTTTTGAGGGGGAGCCTATCCTCAGCTGGCCAGCAAGGTCTAAAGGTAGGATGGATAAGACAGAAATTTAGTTGATTAGATAAATTCAAATGGGTTGAACCGGTTTTAGTTCAGTCAAAACTAGCTGGAAAGGTAAGAAGTTAAAATGAGGGAAAGTATAGTGAGCAGTTTGAGGGGCGGTGAGATGCAGTTGGAGCTCCAGGATATGAGAAGGTGTGGGCATGAACCAGGGGGAAATGGGCATTTTCCAGCATATACATCAGGTTTTTTCTGTTCAATAAATATTCAGTAAAACTAAAATTAGTTCTTGAGCTTTTGAGTCATTCATCACATTGAAATCGAAAATTTCACTGAATTGACTTCATCCACATAGAGAAATAAGTGTGAATTTGTGCGTTTTCCATTCTTCATGAGAACTTGCAAATGTTCAAAAAGTGTCAAGATACAAAAGGTAAAGATTTTTTTCCCTATTTGCCTGTGGTACAGTGCTTAAGAGAAGGTACCACAGGTGAATAGACCCGCCCTGACCTATATACAGTGAAGCCGTTATTATTTGGACAGTAGTACAAGTACACTCCAGTGCATGTGTAAAGAAAGATGGCGTTAAAGTGCAGACTGTTGTCTTTAACCTGAGGGTACTTGCATCCATATCTGTGTAGGAATTAGAGCCCTTTTTATGCATAGTCCCCGATTTCAGGGCACCATAACATTTGGAACAAATGGCTTTACAGGTGTTTCTGATTAGTGTGTTCAGTGCTTCCTCACTGAACACGTTTCGCTGTTTGGAAGTATATCCGTGCCATAATGAAACTGAAAATGGCTTTTGCGTTTTCATTTAAATTATGATATGGTGTTAAAGTACAATCAAAACGGGATGTAATTCTCGATTTGCATTTTCATTTTGGAGCGCATATGCTTCCTTATAGCACAGCCTACAATAGTGATCTGTGTTAATCATGAATTGTGTTCTTATTAATTTGGTTGAACCATCGAACAAAACTACCATTCCCATAATTCTGGGGGAGACAAAATAGTGAGAGAAATGGAGCCGGCATAATTAGGAGAGAGCTGATAACTTTTCAATAGCTAATCGATTTCTTAACCCTAAATTCAGCAACTCATGTTTGTAAGACATGTGGCTAGGTGTTTACTAAGTTAATAAGGCTGCAGTTGTTTGGAGATAACAATGCTTATTTGCGAGTGACGCACACATGAACTTTTAATGCACGAAGATCGCTTCCGCTCCAACAGATGGTGGTAATGTACGGATTAATTACAACAGATTTCCCCCCTCCTTTTAACCTGTAGTCATGCACGACATAAACATTTCAGCAACACATTTTTTTTTAGCTCCCAGAACTGATCAAACGTGCCAACGACATACATGCAAGAATATTTTTCTTTTTGTTTAAAACTAAACTCGAAATTGGTCGATGGTTCGATCCCCGGTGTAGCCACAATAAGATCCACGCAGCCGCTGGGCCTTGAGCATTTCTCCAGTTGAGGATCGTCTCCTGCTTAGTCAAATCAACTGTAGTTAACTCATTAAATTAAACATCTACCACATTCAATAAACCCAGGGCCAGATTGCAGATTAGGGTTACATATGTGAGAGCTTTCAGGATCTAGTTTTGATTCCAGGCGTTTGATTGCCTTTGGAAGTTTTTTTTTATTTTTTTAGTTTTTTTTATCAGTTGATAAAATTGATCGTATGCTCACGTCCTCCAGGTCCTCAACACATTATTTGAACTCTAAACAAAGCTATTAACATTTAACTGTTAAGACGGTCCGTAAATATGAACAGCCACAAAAATTAAGAATGCGTGCGAACATATAAATATTATTTAAAAATAAATGGGCTTCATGGACGAATTAAATGTTGTGCCTTTATGTTGGAAGTTCCCTCGTCATAACACCCGTATCCTGCGATGTGTTATTATTGTAGGCTAATATCAAAGTTATTATTAAAATTGCGATGAAAAATCAAACAAAGCGTTGTGCTGCGTTCTCTGACCTAACTTGATTACGAAACGGTTATTTTGAACATTATTGTCTGTTTTTCTGAAGAGCTATTGAAGTCATAAAACTACCGCATTATTGGGGAAGGTTCAAAAGGATTATGGGCCAGTGGCAAAATAAATCTTCCCGTTTAGAATAAAATATGTAGGTAAAAAATGCTGATTTTTACCTTCATTTGAATGATATTTAGTCATTTCCAAAATTTCATTTTCAGCCAATGTGTTCATATATTTTACTCAGGCACAAAGGTCATATCGGATAACATTTAGTTTTTTGTTTCTTTTATTATCACTATATGGTAAATGGTTGGAATTTATATAGCGCCTTTATCCAAAGCCCTGATGCTTGTCATTCACCCATTAATACACACTCACCCACACACTCACACACTCTCACACTCACACACACACCAACACACCAACGGCGATTGGCTGCCATGCAAGGCGCCAACCAGCTCGTAAGGAGCATTTGGGGGTTGGGTGTCTTGCTCAGGGACACTACGACACAGCCCGGGCGGGGATCGAACCTGCTCTTACTGCCTGAGCCATGTCGCCCCCATCTAAATTTGGAGATGATACCAAACTGGGAGGGTTTGCGAACAGTTTGGAATCTTCCAAAATAATTCACGATGATTTAAACGGAATCCAGAAGTGGTTGGAAACCTGGCAAATGAAATTGAACGTTGAGCAATAATATAATTACTTGCATAGGTGCATATATAAATTGTCTGCGATAGTGGTAGACTTCATGAGGTAATTTAACATTAACCTATGTTCGTTTGGCTAGTTTTCACAATTGGGTGAAAGCCAACAACAGTAACAACAGTGGAGGGGAACAATTTGAGGCGAACGTTTTTTGACGAGTGATGGCTATAATGTGTACAATTGTATTTTTATGAAATTAACAAAGCTTACAGTAAACCAGCTATCATGGCCGCGGTAACCGACCGACTCTTCCGCCACGTTTTAAACAATGTCGTCATGGTTACTGTCACACTTAGGCCATAGATAAACTGTGAAGAACGTAATTTTGAATGAAATGTGGTTTTCCATTTAGCTAAGTGAATATTTCGAAATTAATGGCCAGAATACTAAGAAGTCATCATATTTAAATTACTTGGTAAGTTGATTAGGCCATTTAAACCCCCTAGCTGTGTCAATATCCACGATATACCACAGGTTTGAGTTCCATAACACTTTTATACGACAATTATTACATTTATCTTTAAAAATGTTCACAAAAGAAAGACAAGTCAAACTTTATATGAACGTATTTTTAATGGAACTGTTTTATGGTGAATGTATTCTTCCTGAACAGTAGTTTATTGGTTGATAAGCAACGGTATTGCTAACGCTATTTCAATAATGTATCCCCACTGCACTAACTTTTGCCAGCTTGCGACTTTACGTTACACCTGATGACACGGACACAAGTCATTTGTTTATCTGGACACATTCAGATAACGTGCAGTTATTTAAATAATTCATAGCGTCGTCATGAGTTATTTGCTTCAGCAGGCTTTGGTGGTCTTGCCGACAATCGCTGAGATGGTCAAAGGACAAAATAACTCATTTTGTTTTACTTTGGGAGGCTACTAGCGGCGTGATGATAACATTAAGTTAATTTAGGTTACAAAATAGATTACGGTGATCTAAACGCAGAGTAAAATTAAAAGATTTGTGAACATCGTGGATATTGGCAGGGCTTAAACGCAAACTGACCAATGGAGAAAATGGACCAGACCCATCCCTTATATAAATGGTTACCAGAGAAACAGTTATTTTTTTATCCATTTATGTGTAATGATGAATGTTGAACTTTTAAAAAATGTATATATGTTTTCTGACCGAAGAACATATCACGGGGGATCCCCACAGTGATCATATGAACACTTTCTTGTGTTTGCAAAATTCATGTTTCCAAATCAGATTCTGTCTCATATGTGATCATCATAGAGAAAATGTTTGGGAATTAAATCCTTGCAGTGGGTTCCAAACCTTTATCTTTTTTTGGTTAATGAAGCTAAATAATTGCCTTAGAATTGGATTAATTGGTGGATTAATTAATGAAATAATTTAAGAATCATTTATGAATATAATTTACACAACCCTCTCCCTGTTTTTTTGTATGTACCACTCAGGGATGCATAGGCAAATAGGAAATGACATATGTATGAACTGGCAAGGTGAACATTATTACAATCTCCAGTGAATTTTAATGTTTGTGTGTGTGTCCATGTTTATGTGGTTTGTCCACAGGCTGGGTTGGTGTAATCTCACAGAGGGCTGCTGTGATGTTCTGGCCTCAGTCTTGCGTTCTCCTCACTCAGAGCTGAGTGATCTGGAGCTGAGAGACAACGAGCTGCAGGATTCAGGAGTGAGAGTGCTCTCTGCTGGACTGGAGGACCCACACTGTAAACTGCAGAGACTGGGGTGAGTACAAACACAAACCCTTCAATCGGGGTTGGAAATGTGCAATTTTTTAAAGGGGCAATAAAAGCAAAATGCAGGGGCGTTTTCAAAATAAATGTGTGAAATTTACATAGAAGCATTTCAGCTTTTAAAAAAAAACAGTTGTAGTGACAAACTACTATCATGTGCAATTGGCATCAATATAAGTTAAAGCTACAGGCAGGGGAGGAGGTCTCACAGAATTTTTGATGAAGAAGCGATCCATAGTACCTCTGAGATGGGTAATGCAATGATCACATTTGTTCTATGATGGGGATGTGCACAGACTTCCTTTCCATTTTCTTTTCCAACTATAAACACAAGAAGAAAAAGGTAATTCTATTTTACAGTATATAGTAGGCTATAATATAAAATAATATAGTAAAATAATGATATTCTATATTAATAATTATGGCTGTGCAAACATCACATTACATTTTATTCAGCAGACACTTCAAGGTCATAGAACAAACAACAGAACAGGTCCGATAAGGTCCAATTTGCATAGGATCGGTTATAAGGCAATGAACATAAGTGTAGTACGCAAGGTAGATAGGCCAGGTCTGTAAGTAATAAGGTCAGGAACTACAGTACTGAGACAAATACACTTGTGAAGGTCCTAGATTGAAGTAGATAATATGGGGCTAAAGTATGAGACTGGTGAAGATAAGTGACAATAGATTAGCAGACTCCCACAGAGGAGTCAAGGTACAGTGTGAAGTGGTGAGTCTTCAGAATGTGGTAGAAAATGGGCAGTGAGTGAGCAGTTCTTATAGCAATGGGGAAGTTGTTTCACCACTGGGGAGCTAGAGTAGAGAAGCTCCGCAGTCGGGACAAGCGAGAGCCATTCACTCAGCTGGCAGGATGAGCAAGTCGGGCTGGCATTTGGACATTCCTCGGCTGTGTCCCAATCGGTGCTCTTGCCTACTTGCACTGGTTCGGAGGTGGTCCCTGTTTTTGGCATCTCTGGTTTCCCTGTTTTTATGCTTTCTGTGATTCTTCTATGGTTTTGTAGGGCAACTGTCAACCTTATAGTTGCCTTATATAGACCTACAGGTAAGCACGCTTCTGAACTGCATAGCTCATTGTTTAATTAATGTGTGCTTTTAAACCTACACTCCGACCCGTATATCGCATCAATACATCAGCCTATCAGTGTATTTTACTTTTATCCTTGGAGCAGTTTTTTAAGTTAAAGCGCTTGTTACTGTTGCTACAGTTGCTACAGTGCATTATTTCAATCATTTCCCTCTACTGCACCTAAGGTCTTTGGTTTATTCAATAAATGAATCTTAAAAAACACTCTGTGATTTCTGGCTCTTTCAGTTTACTGTTATTTTCAACATCTTTGATATGACTGCTCCGTGACTTTAGTCCAGCATTTCCTAACCTTTTTCCTTCAGTGGTGCTCTTTCCACATTTACAGAATCATGTCACACCACTCTAAAAAGCCAGTGACATCACTGATGTGATGTTAACAGTAGCCATGAATGTCTCTGGGAGTTTGAATTTCCAGACGATTTTTAGTGACCTTTATCTTGGCTTTTGTGAATGGGATTACATTTTTCCCGCAGGATTTTATGAAACTGTTATGACGGTACTTGGACTGCTTTGGTTGTGTGGTTTTACTCATTTGTGCCAGAGGCACAGTGTCTAGTGTCCCTGGCTGTGAGCGGGACACTACCTACACTAAACTGCCATAATCATACGGTGTTTGTGTTTGTTTTTCCTTTTCATATCACATTTTTAGTTTCATATCACTATTTCCATAGTGTGCACTAAGTTTGGGGGTGCACACCCGGCTGCTAGCTCACGTTTCCCAGGGCAAACACACGCAACACATCCACTCCATATTCACACCCTAACAGTTAAATTGCTAATTTAAAATAATACACACATAAATGTCTTTGTTACTTTGCCACCGTTTATTGTTGTCCAGCTGTTAAATGTTTTGGAGCCCTCTGTTTGTTGTCTGTGTTTAGGTTTGTGACCTGTAGAATTTTTCATATTTAAAAAAATTAAAGACCATATTTAAAAATGCATGGCATCTAATCTAATCTAATGTTGCTTAAATTACGTCTCCTCATTAATTTAATGTTAACCGATGATATTTAAAACTATTTGAAGCCTTCATGAACCACATGACCGCCTAGTGTTTTCACCCTCCATTGACACAACTCTCTCTATTGCTCTGAGGAAATCCAAAAGCAGGAGCCAACACTATCATTGTTTTCTGGTTACCAGATTACCCGCTGCGACAGGAAATATTTAAAAGCACCAAGTTTTCCTTTCTTTTCAGTTTGTGTTGACGCAGAAGCAAACTGCCAAATGAAACCTGAAACCAGTGTAGATGTAGAAGTGACCTAGGTGTAAGAAATGGCCCATCAGTCACTGCTGTGAAGAGGTCTGAGTAGTAGTAGGCAGAACAATAGGTCTGGGGGTGTCAGCAAACTGCATAATGTGTGCATGAGCTTTGAGTGGGAGGTTTAAGAGTTATGACGTATGTGGTTTAATTATTTTACAATACGTTGTATTAGTGATATGTTTGTGAAGTATTATAGCATCAGTGTCTGCACCCTTAGAAACCTATAATACCTTTTATGAAATCATATTTAATAAATAAAGGACACAACTGAATACAGTGTTTCCCCTAGGATTTTCTTCCCGTAGCAGTGCACCGGTTTGAAGATTTAATAAAAAGTGACCTCACATCATTGAACTATACACCATCTTTTATACAGTTTCAGACGGGCTTATTCCCGCCCCACAGCTGTCCGTCTACCTCCCGCCACAATGATTTCTCAATACGTGAAGATAAGTCAACTCTGATTGGTTTGGCACCAATTGTGCTTAGTATTGTGGAATCAGTGTGGTTCTAAAATACATGTTCCCTCCGCCATTTCTTTGAGGGCCCGCAGGACCCACACCTGAAACCCTTGCTCCCCTCTCGGACCATTCCAGCTCCAGAGGGACCTCTAGTGGTCTTTTTCTGAAGTGCATACAAACAGGAAAAAGGATACAGTATAACTAACAGTGAATGTGTCTTAATAAAACTTAGTGCATTTATTATATATTTCATATTAATGGCTACCAATCACGTTGTTTTCATTGGTTATCACATTAATATGGCTTTTGATATGAGTGCATATTAAATACGTATTACCATTGTGCAAAAGAATGGCCTGTAGGAGGCTCTGCACCAAATGTCCATATTGAATAGCTTTTCCTGAAGAAGTAAGAAAACCTCTGTGTTCCCATATCTGCTGGCAGTGAAAATATTTACAGTTTTACCTTGGGACAAATACCGGGCGCATTTGAGAGCAAAAAAGTTCAGCAGCCTGGGCAAACAAGTGACCTGGAAATCGGGCTGATGAGAAATGAGCAGTTTTCTGTTTTAGCAGAATTTCAGCTACTAACCAGAAATGGGCGATAAGCAAAGATCGATGCAGAAGCCGTTACAGCAGAAGCAGCTGCTGAAATTGATCGCAGACAAGGGGGGAGACCCCTAGCGACAGCATCAAGTTTCTGAGAATAATATGCAACAGGCCTGTTTCTACCATGTTTTTTTGCAGAAGAACAGCAGTCATATAATCAGCCTTCTCATTCATAGTCAAAAGAAAGTGTTTGTTAATGTCAGGAAGGCCCAAAGTCGGGGCTGATGTCAGTTCTCGTTTTAATTTCTGAAAATACATGTCAGCAGTCTCTGTCCGTGTAACCTTATCGTTAGCAGATATTTGGGCCGTGGGTGAAGTAGTCAGGGATCCACTGTCTACAATAACGGGTCATGCCTTTTTTTTTTTTTTTTACTTTGGAGTTTAGGAGAATCGAGAATCGCCTGGATTCTGTCAATTCCCAAATATTTTCCTGCTTTAGAAATTTTGTGGCCTAGATATATAACTTCAATCAGGGTGAACTGGAGTTTTTCTTGTTTGACCTTGCAGCCCTGTTACTTGGAATTTTAGCAGAATCTTGAATTGGGAATGTCAACAACATACTGAATTAGTATTTGGAACTGTTTGGAATTCTCCTGTAGAGCAGCAGAGAATACCCTTGTGGTAGTCTAGACCAGGTGTATCGTTTTGTCTTAAACGTAAAAGCAAACCAGTACTGGGAATCAATATCAACAGGCATACTGAAAAAAAACAAAAAACATTAGCAAGATCGATCACAGTGAAATGTTTTGCATTGCCCGGGACTTGGGCCACACTAGTAGTTTAGGTTAGATACAACTGGAACACAGTGTTTACACCTGTGTTTTTCTTTTTTTTTCTACAAGCAGAATTGTATTGCACAGAGAGTTAGGGCAGGGAACCACAACACCAGCTTTGAACAACGCATGAAGAACAGGACCAATTCCTCCCTCAGCCTCTGGGCGGAGGAGTTGCAACAGGGACTTTGCCCGTGTTCTTGTGGCGCCATATGTCAGTGACAGGATCCTTAGAGCAACCTCTGAATTTCCAGAGTTCTTGCTCAGTTGTGGAGGCAGACTACTGTACCTCCAGAAGTTCTGGCTAAGTAAATTCCTGTATTTCCATTACAGGGGCCTGATTAGCAGGCCAAGATGGTAGGTCAGCAGCTCTTTTAGCTGCAGCATCCGCATGCGCGTTGCCCTGGGAAACAGGGTCTTATATTTTATTGTATCACGGCTAGCTTTGATGGTAGTTTTATTGCCTTGAGTAAGGCACCGGTGTACCAGTTGCTGTTAAAAACCCACGCCATGCCCAAGTGGCCCCCCATGAATGTACCACCCCGCAAGCATAGGCAGAGTCACTATAGATGTTGACAGACTTCCCTTCTGCCAACTGGCAGGCTCTAGCCAGTGCTACTATCTCTGCCTGCTGGGCAGTTCCTGGAGCTAGAGCTGTTTCCATTACAGTGTGGGAAGTGAAAGGGGAGTGTTGAGTGACAATGGCAAATCCTGATTTCCTATTTTGATGTTGGGGTCAATAAATGATGAGCCGTCTGCAAACAAAGTAATGTCTGGGGTGCTTAGGGGGTTTGTAAGCAGATCAGGTCTAGGGCTTGAGTCCTCTTCAACTGTGGCTTTGCAGTTGTGCGGTTCTCCATCGAGGGGAGTGGTCATGAGAGTGGCTGGGTTGCCAACCAGCGAGTGATCGTGATGTGTGTTTGGGTCAACAAAACTTTGTAGACAGAAACTCGTTGGTAGGTTAGGGCAATTTTTTCTCTAGACAGTCCACAGCGTGTGACACATGTAAGGAGTGCTCTGCTGTCTTGCTTGCATGCTTCTTTGGATGGGACCATCTACATACTGAATGAGTGTGCTCCCATTGGACGGAGCGAAATCGGAGAGATCTTGTTGGACAATTCGGTTGGACACACATGGTGATTCCACGTATCCTTGTGGCAGCCTGGATTATGTGTATTGCTGGCTTCTGTAGGTGAAGGCAAAAAGGGTGTGGCATTGTTCATGTAAGGGGATGGAGAAAAATGATGAGCACAAGTCTATGACAGTGTAATGGGTTGTTGAAGGTTGGATTTTGGTGAGTATTGTTGATGGGTCTGGTACTATAGGATAAAAGTCTATTTTCCGGTTGCGACCTTTAGGGGGCGCTCTTGCTTCTGGCAAGGTTCCTGATGGGCCATGGATCCTCCTCCAAATAGCTGGCTGTCGCGTAGGTCATCACTCTGTAATGAACAGGCGCTTTGCATGGAGGGGTGTTGAATTCTGGAAGGGCTGCTGGTGTCCCTCTGGTGGGGAGGACAGGAGGTGCTCAGCTGGCCTGATAAGTCCCTTCTCTGAGTCATCCTTCCACCTGCAGGTCTCCTTCCATCTGTAATGGAAGTGTCAGATTGATTTACTTGACTTACCATCATTTGGACCTCCTCAATGTCAGGGTACATTCCTTCCAGCAGGGGAAGCTCCAGAATAAGGTGGTGGTTTCTCAGTGAGGGCAGGGAAGCTTGGTTCTCTGTCACTGGAAAGCTCCTCCTTCCCGGGCACCCCTCTCTGCTTCTTCCTGGTAGCTTCAGTCCCTCTGCCAAGCCTGTCCTGATGCCTCTGCGACTCAATTCTCCATTGATTAAAATGTTGTCGGTACATATTTTTATCTAATTTTTCTTCCCCCAGCCTGGGCTCTTTTCTCTCTCAATCAACACAGCCTCAACACTCTCCAAGCAATCAGGTTTAAATGTTCCAGTCTTATCTGGCCACACATAGTTTTTTATTTTTTATTTTTCATTAATTAATTAATATTATTATTATTATTATTATTATTATTATTTTATGTTTGAACATAAGGTCCAGGGGAGTCACAATCTTATCTAATGTTTCTGAGCAGTCCGTCAAAATCACAAGATCAACCTTTCTTTGTTGCATTTGCTTTTCCCAAATACTGAATAAAAAGAACCGGAAAGAAAAAAAAGAAAAATAACCTCTTTTTTTTTTTAATAGATAAAAATAAAAATAAAGATAAGAAATAAAAATGAAAATAAACCTTTGGCAATGGAACTATGGAACTGTATGTGTTCCTCTTACACCAATTCCTTATTATTATATATTTTTATTATATATGAGAACAACCAATTTGTTCTCCCCCTTGGAAATCCACAATATTTATTATTATTATTCATTATATATATACATATATATATATAACCATTATTATATATGAGAACAACCAATCAATTTGTTCTCTCCCTTGGGAAATTCACAATATTCACAACCCGGCAGTAATCACGCATATATTTACAAAGGATTCTCAAACCTTAAAATAATATAAAAAAATATGTAAAGATGACACACACAAGACATAGAGCTATAGTAGCTTGTGAAAGCAAGTATTTTACAAAATACCGTCAAAACTTCTCGTATGCGGCCTGTACCCGTGCAGCTGCCATGCCTTGCCCCTCTCTGGGTCGCTAAGGTCTTTTCAGGGATAGGAAGTGATATGTACGATCCTCTCCAAAGTGATTTACGGCTCTTCTAAAAGGAGTCTTTTGCCTTTAAATTAAGTCCCTGTTCCACATAGAATTCCACGTTTCTCGAGTCAGTATGGACAAGTCTGTCCGCCCGCATGCGTGCACTGCACCAACTGTCAGTATGCCCGATACAACTTCTCACGGGTTTTGGTTAGCTATAAGGCTCATTCCTTATCATTGTACTTCATTCATGCTTTTCAACATCACACTTTTAAAAAATAAACAACTCACCCACAGGTATCCGTCACTCCTTTACAGGCACTGCCAAAAGCTGATGGGCCATGGGTAACACCCTCACAGTCTTTTATAAAAAAGGTGACAGTTTACCTGCATCTTAGTTGTGTGCACTGGTCCTATTCAGGGAAAAACATCAGTCGTCAGCAGTCCCGCTTCAGAAGATTGGATCCCGGGTTTCGGCACCAAATGTTGAGGAAATATTTTTTTGTCGCTTTTCCTCCTCTTCCCTTTTACGTGGGTGAAGTTGTTTTGGCAGCAATGATGTTGAAGAAATATTCAGAGTCAGTAGGTGCTCATTACAAATCTTTAGTTTAAAATAAAACAGATTAATCTGGGGAGTCTGTGTGCTCCAGAGAACTTCAGAATTCAGAGATCAGAGAATACCAAAGTAACAGTAGGAAGTATCCTAGTCTTTATACATTATAGCTAACCAATCAATTGTCATATAACATCACATTGTCTCTCTTGTCTCTCTTGACCCGCCTTAAAATTTTCTGTCACTCCATGAAAGCTGAGCTGTCTTAACCTTCCGCCTATATAATGATGCAGGCAAATTGGGCTGGTGATCACTAACTCAAAACATTTCTCTGCAAAGACCCACATTGCTTGAACTGCATCACTCAGTCAAAACAGGCCGTATCCAATGCCATGGTTTTTAAAAACCTGATTAAGTGTTCTCTGCACTTTCATTAAACAAACTATACTTTGCAGCTCAATGTGTTTTAACAGACATACAGTTCTAATTGCTCATGATGACTGACTTATTCATTTTAACATAATTAATAATGATTCTTCAAACATTATGGCTTATTGTAGAACTAAACAGCATTTGAAATATAGTATATAGATAAATAGTAACATTTAGGAAAGGGTATTTTTGCACATGATTCTGAAAGTATTTAAATCAAACTTCATCATTCCTGGTTTTCAATAAGGGCATTTTGATCAAACTTCAACAGGACATTTGCGTTTACATGGCCTGTACTCTGACTTTAGGGGTAACTTGAAGTAGAGTAGCCCCAGTCATGAGCCCCGCATCATATTTGGGCATGGCCCACAATTGACAGGGGATTGCACTCAGTTTTGGGTCTGACACATGCAAATACATGTGTGTCACAAGGCAATGCATGAATGCTGTCAGAGAATCTGGAAACTGGTGTGCATTAACACACAGAGAGGGACAATATTTTGTGAGTTCTTCTCTCTTCCCAGTCTGTAGTCCGAACATAATTTAACCCAGGGTCCTGTGTCCTCCCATTTTTTTGTTTGAGGCTTTACACAGAGACATATGGGGTACGCTTCCCAAAATGGTACAAAATGGCTGTTGTGCTGAGCTCAATTTTACAGACAATGCAAAAATCTTATCCTACCAAAAACAAGTTAGTACACAATTTTGTTTCACCATACCATTTCTCCTAATTTCAAAAACTCTACTCCTTCCCTACATGCAGTTTTCTTTTAATTCTCACTGGCTTTTCACCAGTGCCTCATTTCGTCCTGTGTCTGAGCAAGGTACTCAAACCCCTTTTTCTTCTGTTCAATACATCTTTTACATCAATCTTCTACACATTCTCAAACCCTCTGCTACATCCTAGTTCCTCAATCACTGGCATATTTACCTGGTCTTAGCTGTGCCTGGGCATCTGTCCAGATCCCACGCATAGAAGTACATTTCAAAGTTTTCTACACTGTTAATTCTACCAATTGTTAAATTTGTGCATTCTACAACCTATCCTAATATCTCTGCCAAGCAGGTTTACCAGACATACAGGAGAGAATATAAATGCATGTTTTAAAATGATAGTAGAACCTGCATTGTTATCCTGAACCAATAAAGGAATTATAAACTTTTCTGTTGTATTACATCCTCCGGCAGCTTGACTGACCATAGTTTTTCCACAAGGTGGAGGCTTTGATCCCCACAATTTAGCTGTTATTACAGAATGACCAGCCCCCATATTTACAATAACTAATGCTCGCCTATTTACTTTTAACAACCCGATTGGTAATGAATTTGCAGGTGTTCGATATAGAAAACCCGCGGAATTACCACCCCGTGCATGCGCCCTGCACACCTTCATTGTTCTTGCAATCCAGTTTGGCTGCCAGGATTTCTGGAAAGCACCAGCGTCCTGTGGCATCTGAGTCCAGCCATTCCATCCGGGGCAGCCACCAGGGTTTTGGATCGTGACATTAAAGTTTCCCAAAGTCCAGTATCCTTTTGCTGAAGCCAGCTCTTTCCGCAAACCGTCCATGAAGCAGTTAGTCAGCTGGGTTCCGTACGGGGTGAGACTGGCATGTTATCTCCAGGTTTCTCCATTCCGCTGTGTGCATCGTATTTTTCTGTAAGTCTCTCAAGAACATCATTAACAGTTTCACCAAACCTTCTCCGCCCACCTGACTCGGATCTGCAGGTCCACACACACGGCCTGCAATCATTCCATTAGTAAGTGCATCATTCCAACCAGGTGTTCTAATATTGCTGCGGATTTTCCTCTAGACGCGGTAACGTTTGATTTTAAATTGCTAATTTGAACAGCAAGGGTTAGGGCTTGAGCCAGTTTGTTTGTCTATTGCCGTTAATCACTTCTACTAGTTGCATACCTGTAGAGTGATTGAACGTTTGTCTTAAATTCCACAGCTATTTAAGCTATTTACCAGAAGATTAGTTTTGATTTGATATTGCTTGTGAGCAATTGTAGGCCATTTAAATAGGCGTGTCAGAGCGACGCTAGCGTATATTAGACTTGCGAAAGTTGTCCTTAGTCAGTAAGTGCATCATTCCAACTAGGTGTTCTAGTATTGCTGCGGATTTTCCTCTAGACGCGGTAACGTTTGATTTTAAATTGCTAATTTGAACAGCAAGTGTTAGGGCTTGAGCCAGTTTGTTTGTCTATTGCCGTTAATCACTTCTACTAGTTGCATACCTGTAGAGTGATTGAACGTTTGTTTAAATAGCTTAAATAGCTGTGGAATTTATCAGTAGATTAGCTTTGATTTGATATTGCTTGTGAGCAATTGTAGGCAATTTAACCTCCTAAGACCTGGCATACACATGCGTGGACTCCACATTTTGGGCTGTACAACCATAATACTTAATTCTTAAGACCGAGAGTCCACATATGTGGACATCATTTTTCTCAAAAACTACATCATGTCAAAAGATGATGCTTAGTTTTTATACTTATCAGGTCCCAATAAGCCCAAATAGCAAAGAGAAATTTAAAATGCATACCAAAAAAGAGTGCGGGTCTTAGGAGGTTAAATAGGCGTGTCAGAGTGACTCTCCGTCCCAGTTTGTGATGTTATGTTTCACCCCATCCCAGTCTGCTCTCTCCCTCGAAGACCTCCCCTCTTCTCTTCTCCAGACTATCACACCAGACATTCTCCCATTTGTCACCTCCCTTGTCAACTCCTCCCTGTCTTCCGGCTGTTTTCCAGCATCCTTCAAGAGGGCCCACATCACTCCATTGCTAAAAAAGCCTACCCTGGATCCCTCCATCATCCTGAACTACCGTATCTCTTCTTCCTTTTCTTTCTAAAACCATGGAACGAGCTGCTTCTACTCGACTTTCTTCTTTCTTTTCTAACAACAACCTGCTAGACCCCCATCAGTCTGGCTTCAGATCGGGCCACTCGACAGAGACCGCGCTCTTCTCCGTCAGTGAGTTGCTCCATGCCACATGAGCAGCCTCCCTCTCCTCTGTCCTCATTCTTCTAGATCTCTCTGCTTCCTTCGACACTGTGGATCACTCCATCCTCCTGTCCGCCCTGTCAGCAACGGGCATCTGTGGCACAGCCCTGGACTGGATTGAGTCCTACCTCTTTGGTCGCTCCTTCCAGGTTGCCTGGGCTGGTACGGTATCGACACCTTGGCCCCTTGCCACAGGAGTTCCCCAGGGCTCAGTCCTAGGCCCGCTTCTTTTTTCTCTTTACACTCGTTCCCTTGGCCCTGTGATCACTGCACATGGGCTATCCTACCACTGCTATGCGGACGATACCCAACTCTTCATCTCGTTCCCACCATCTGATACACAGGTTTCAGCCCGTATCTCTGCTTGCCTGAGTGACATCCAGAGCTGGATGGACAACCACCATCTAAAGCTCAACCCAGGCAAGACTGAAATGATATTCATCCTTGCTAATACCTCTCCCCATCTGGACCTCTCCATTTCCCTCGGGGATACCACACTCAAGCCATCACCCAGTGCAAGGAACCTCAGCGTGGTGAAGGACAGCAGACTGTCCCTTTCCGAGAACATTGCGGCGGTGACCCGGTCATGCAGGTTCTTCCTATACAACATACGGAGAATCCGCCCCTTTCTCACCCCCTACTCGACCCAGCTCCTGGTCCAAGCGATGGTTCTGTCCCGCCTGGACTACTGCAATTCCCTCTTGGCTGGCCTCCCAGCGTCCGCCATCAGACCCCTCCAACTTATCCAGAATGCAGCAGCTCGTCTGATCTTCAACCTTCCCAAATACTCACGTCACCCCCCTGCTTACTTCCCTCCACTGGCTGCCTGTCATGGCTCACATCAAATTCAAAACATTGGTGCTAGCCTTCCAAGCAGTTAAGGGGTCTTCCCCAGCTTACCTACAAAAAATCATCAGACCCTACACCCCTGCCAGACCTCTTCGTTCAGCCTCCACAGGCCGCTTGGCACCTCCACCTCACGCTCACGACTACGGTCTGTTCTGGCTCCACAGTGGTGGAACGAACTCCCTGTTGAGGTCAGAACTATAGAATCTCTCCCCACCTTCAAGCGCAAACTGAAGACGCACCTCTTCAAGCAGCACCTCTCCCCATCCCTTAATTGTTGTCTTTGTGATTTACTTTGTGTTTTGGTATTTTTAGTTGGCTAGGTAAGCAGTATTTGGATAGTTAAGTTTGGTCACTTTTGCTTTGTTTGTTTATTTGTTGATTTAAAAAAAATAAAAAATAAAATAATAATAATAATTGGCCCTGGTCCTTATCTTTGTTGTACGGGTAGCAATTGAAATTGTACTTCCCTCTAGGGTCTTTCAGCGCACTTAGCCCTGGTTATGGGTATGCACTTTGTTGTATGTCGCTCAGGATAAGAGCGTCTGCCAAATTCCAAAAATGGAATGGAATGTAACTCTGACAGCTTCCAGAGACGAGTTGCAGGACCATCAGACCCTGGTCTTCCTGACCCACTCTGGGGTTTGGGCATTCTGTGCAGTTCACCCGTGGTGGAAATTACCTTTCCCGTGGAATCTGGGCTTGCTGAGGCTGTTGCCTGACTCCGCTATCCGCAGCCCCACTGCTGGAAAGTGGGGGTCTCACAGCACTGGACTCTGCTCCTCGGTGGTTGGGTGATAGTGGTCTGGCGGACACGCAGGGTAATCTCGGTCCAGGTCAATTTTGTATATGCCAGCGAGTTATGCTAAATTTGGATCAAAAGAGCAGTTGAAATGCACAACAGGAGGTAACACTGAATAAAAATAAATAAATAAATAAATAAAAAATGACAAAGAAAGTAATACATTTAAAAAAAATATATATATTTTAATTATTCTTTTTTTTACTGCAGATGTATCTCCTTCCCTCTTAGCCTGCTTTTCCTGTCTTAACATTGTTTCTTTTTTTTCTTCACAAATCCAAACATATTTCCATTTACATTTATTTTTACATTATAAAATGATAATACACTGGTGTGTGGTTGCCGACCCATACTGTCATGGATTATTTTCATAGGACCCGCAAATTCTGGGTCTTGCCTCTTGAGCTCATGGTTATTACCTCACCCCACTACCTTATTATTAATAATTAATAATAGACCAATCAATTCTAATAGTTAACTATTAACTATTACTTCTATCAGCGCTTGGGACCCAGTCCCAGAGTATTAGTGAGAGCATACCGGCTCTAGAGAGCATACCGGCTCTTGTGTTTGAATCAGTCCCTGAGTGATGGGCCCGTCAGCCCCAAGTCAAACGAGGTACCTTTTAGTGATTTACTATGGCCTCACCTGAGTGTTCTTTAGTTTTTTAGGATCGTGTATTGGTTACCCCACACATAAACGTCTCAGAACTGGACCGGATATCATCATTCTTCCCCGTAGGCGATTGCTTACAATCCCTTCGTGGGGTGGCTTTTTCGGTTCAAGGGACTATAACCCCTGGCAGTGTACACTGTCTGTCCATGTCACAGACTCCGAGACTGTTCTGTATAGGGAAGAACCACATTAGCGATCCCATCCTCATCGGCAAACTGTGCGGGGGAAAATTCCCTTTTTAACATGCACAAATAAGATATCACGGATGAGCATCGTCTGATGAAACAGATCCAGTAAAAACACAAAAGCTATTCTATTTAACTTTCATATTTATTTGCAAAGAAATGACAAAGTGAGAAAGCTTACCGGCTTTCTGATTTGAATCAGACATAGTAAGACTCTTATACACACTTTTCCTGAAGGGGGAGCTTTACCAAAACAAAAAGACATGAAGCTGGCCACGAACATTTATCAGTATTTTGTCTTCTGAATACCCGTTGTTGACCTTGCTGTAAGAGCGGAATGTGCTAGCTACCCCCTTCCAGGAGAAGCAGAGACATTAAGGTCAAAGGCTGTCTGTCTGCTGGGAGAGAGACAGAGAAAGACTCATCGTAAGCACTTAATTCAGAAAGTGGTCTAATAGTAATAAGGATTATCACTTTATCAAAGGTTATTTGTAATCATGTGATTGTCTTTATGTTAACACACATTGTCAATTAAGAATAAATTAAGAAAATTACCCTTACACCATACAATTATATGATGTATTACATTTGAACTTAATATTTCCAACAGTTGATGGTCGGGTGCATATGCAAGATTGCAAACCCTGCACTTTTGTGGAGAACCAACTTGAATTTGGCCTTTCTATAGTACTAATGCAGCAAGTCAAAAAGGGCTGTGACAATGACATCGTCAGCAGTTTGCATGAATTTGCGTAGTCTAGGCTGTTCCATCAACAAAGAAGAATGTGGAGGACCGACAGGAAAAGCAACCTTGGCTAGGCTTTTCTGGTAAATGGTTGGCATTTATATAGCGCCTTTATCCAAAGCGCTGTGCAATTGATGCTTCTCATACACACACTCACACACCAATGGTGATTGGTTGCTATGCAAGGCGCCGACCAGCTCGTCAGGAGCATTTGGGGGTTAGGTGTCTTGCCCAGGGACACTTAGACACAGCCCGGGCGGGGTATTGAACTGGCAACCCTCCGACTGCCAGACGACTGCTCTTACTGCCTGAGCCATGTCACCCCTTTTCTCATTTGTTTACACACAGTGGGCCTCATTTATCAATATTTTTGCCAATCTGTGTCTAAATTTATGTGTTATGGGAACCAAACTAACAAATTCCACCGGATTTATCAATCATGTGGCAAGTTAGCTTGCAAAGTTATACCTTCACCTATTTCTATGACTTTTTGGCAATTTTGTAAACCGTTTTTGTCGGCTGACAGAATGTGAGAAATACTTGAACCCAGTAGAGGGCAGTGTTGACTGTGGAATGGTTAAGTGTCCATATTCTAATACAGTGTGGAGGTGGATGCATCATGTACATAATGCTACCAGGTTAGATAATTATCCCATTCAGAACCACATCTTCAACTGAAAGTGTGTGCTAACTGCGGCAGTGATAAATTAAGTGTTGAATTCAGTGGCATCTTCTTGTGTTTCTAACCGGACATGTTGCAGTGGGACAGCATGTCTAACCACTTTTAAGAGATAATGGTGATCTCCTTAAGCCACTACAAGAGTTTTTATGTGAACATCCACAGGACAATATGGCTTTTAAAACAGAGAAAATGATCATGAAAAAATCAAACAATATATGAAATGCCAGATTCCATAGTTAGGGCCCTATAGATGCTTATTGAATCATAATCGTTTATTATTCATATCTGAATGATGACTATTTAAATGTGTTGCATGTCTTATTTCTGCTTAACTTGAGCTGGGGTTACTATGTATAACATGGCCATGCTCAACCTCGATGTGGCCTATAATATGTTGGCGGTCTCCCGTTGTACAAGATGCGGCTTTAGACGATCTCACACTCCCACACTTAGTGGAAATGTCTGGGCACAGGCAGTTTCATGGCTGTAACGGGTTTACATTTAACCCTTTCCTTTTCATAAGGATGATCTGGGACTTAAGTTTAGTAAAAGGTCACTCTTCTTTGGCTATATTCTAAGCTGTGTTAAATTGTATTATCATTTCTGACTCCTCACTGCTTCGGTTTTCCGCTGCCTGGCGCTGAAACGCTGTGGGGAGGGGGGCTCCTCTGCCCGCCACACACCTGTCACGCCCAGGATGTGTTTCTTGGAGACATTGTGCTTTTTTAACGTTTCAATTAGGAATGCCGATGCTCCGACAGCAAAAGCACTGTTCCCAGCCATGATTTGGCCGCACTCTTTGCAATAAATACAATGCATAATGTTGCCCGTTTTATCATATCTGAGCCACGGAAATTGGACAGGCCGTTCTTTGTGAAAGGCAGTATATTTAGGCCTTTTTGTATGTGGTCTGCTCTGGCTCTGGCTCGGAGTCAGATGAAGATGTTAGGTCAGGATTAGGCATCTTCCCGGGGACAGGGGAGACAGGTGGTGGAGCGGTTACCTCCGCCGATGATGTTGGGTCTGGGCTGGGCCTTTCAGGGCCGGGGACAGGTGTAACGGGCACCGCAGTCACACAGAGACAGACCTGCTAAATGTCAGGCAGACAGAGTTTTGGTCGCATGTCGCACTCTGGAGGACCGTCTAAGCTATGACGGATACGCCTTATTTATAGCAAAGTTTATTTACGCGTTTTATGGAATTCATATTCAATTCCAATTAAGAGTGAATTTATCAGGATTACCCAAATTAATCATCCCCCATTTTAATGTTGAATCCAGTTGTGTTTTTTATATGAAAAATAATCTGAATATTCAATTGGCTTATTAAAATAATTTTGCCACTGCAAATTAAAATAAAATATGAATGAATGGATGGAACAATAAAACCACAAAACTGTGAAAGCTTTGATCCATCCCTCATTATTTGTGTCAATGCATTTCCGAATGATTCACGGTCAAGTTTGTTTGGCTCAAGTTTGATAAATCAGGCAACAGAAATGTACAAGACATTAAGCATGAGAAGGAGTAATGTTACAGGGTAATTTTTATCCAGTTATTTCACCCATTTTGATAAATGAACAATTGTAAATGCCATTTCAAAGAATGTATTCTCCATAATCTCCACATTTTTACAGTACATAATCCAGAATATCACAGTTCACCCTAATCAAGCCCTTCTCCGTTTATAATGCATTAAAACATTAAAACTCAGGATTTTAAAGTTTTAAATATTTTAAAGAAACAGAATTTTTTGTTAAATATTTTTCACCTGCAGTTGGAGTCATTTAAAATGGGTGCAAAACTGTGGCATTCCACAGGGAGTCATTCTCAGTTTCAATGGATATGCTGTAGATGGCGCTAGTCTACCACAATCAGTCACTGAATACTCCAAGGTCTGTGACACCTTGAAGGCAGTGGCTTTTAGAACTAGAGAACTAACAGCGGCAGATTGGCAAACTAGCAAGCTCAGTAATGAAGATACAGATAGAAAAAACTTCAATCAGGGTGTCTCGGTGGCGCAGCCTGTAGAGCACTGACCGCATGCTCATTGCGAGTCGCGACATCGGCGGTTCGAATCCGACCGTCCGACATTTGTCGCATGTCTTCCCCTCTCTCGCTCCCATTCTTCCTGTCTCTCTATACTATATACTGTCCAATAAAGCTGAAAAAGGCCTAAAAAATATCTTAAAAAAGAAAAACTTCAATCAGTGGACCTCAATCAGTATATTAGTATGGAAGTGTATATCTTATCGAAGATGTTATTTTGTGTTTGTATTGTGATTATTGTATTTATTTTTTATAATCTTCTCGACCTGTTGCAGTCTGAGGAAAGCACAAGGTGAGGTAGGGGGAGGGTGACGGATGGGGCAAAGTGCCATCCAGAAAGGAGTATTCACCCAGACCACGGCATAACGTTCTAGTTTTATTTATGCAGGTATTCAAGGGTTGTGTGTATGAGTGTGTGTGGGGGTATGTATGTGTGTTTGGTTCGGGGGGTATGTGTGTGGGTGGGGGGTCGGTATGTATGTGTGTGTGTGTGTGTGTGTGTGTTTGGTTCGGCGAGGTATGCGGGTGTGTGTTGGTGGGGGATAGTGTATGTGAGTGTGTGTCTTGTGGGTGGGGGGGTCAATAAGTGAGTGTGTGTTTGTGGGGTGTGTGTGTGGTGGCGGTGGGGTGGTATGTGTGTATGAGTTCTGTGTGCAAGAGAGGACAACAAAGACTCTCTGCTCTCAGGAAACTTGCAAAGTTTCAGGTGGATAAAACATTGATGACACTGCTCTATAGAGCTTTTATTGAGTGTCCTGACGTTCTCCATTATCTGCTGGTATGGAAACGTCACTATCAAAGACAAGAATGCACTTTCTAAAATTGTGAATGTGGCCAATAAGATAGTGGGAGTGAAGTTCACTAGTCTTACTGAGTATTTCAACAAGCAGCTGTTTAACAAAGCCATGAATATCTATCAAGATACAAGTCATCCTCTGTATACAGAATACATGTTGTTGCCATCTGGCTTACGATTTAAAACTCCCATTGCTTTAAAACAGAGGTACAAAAATTCCTTTATTCCTCTTTCTATTCAAGCACTGAATGCACACAACAGAAGAAGATAGCCTTGTCCACTTAGTGACCCCATACCCCAATCCACTACCTCTTTTTATATCTACCTTCTATTTATTGAAATTGTATCTTGATTTTAAATGACTCAGTTTTTAATGCACTGCCAATATTTATCACAACTGAACTATTTATTATGCTTCTTGTGCAGAATCTGTCTGTCTGTATTGTGTTATGCCTATTGTTGTGTGGTATGTGTGTGGTCCTGCTGCAAACAAATTGCCCATTTGGGACAAAGAATAAACTGAACTGAACTGAACTGAACTGAGTGTTTGTGTGTGGTGGCACAGTATGTGTTTATGTGTGTTGGAGGGGGGTCGGGGGGGTATGTGAGTGTTTGTGTATATCTGTGTAGGGGGGTTTGTGTATGTGTGTGTGGGTATGCGTGTGTGTGGGGTGGCGGGTTGTGTGTGTGTGTGTGAGTGTATATGTGTTTGGGGGGTTTGTGTATGTGTATGCATGTAGAGTACTGTGCAAAATTCTTAGGCACCTGTATAACATTCTGGTCAGTAAGATTCTTTCAAAAATAATTAAATGAAAGGTCCTAAATAAACGCACTATACATTTTACATTTCATTTTTGTAATTTGCCAGAATAGTTAAAAACTCAATATTTTTTGTGACCACCCTTCGGCGTTAAAACTGCATCACTTCTCTGAGATCAACGCTGTCCTGCAGTTCTAGAAGACAATCAGCAGGGAGGTTGTTCCAAACATGTTGGTGAACTTGCCACAGTTCTTCTGCTCCTTGCTCCTAATCTCAAACAGCCTTGATCAAGTTTTTAGGTAAAAAGTAGTCAATTAGAGTAATTTGTTACTTTTAAAAATTATATAGTGAAATGTCTTTAAAATGATTTCTTTTGGAAAATTAATTAAGTTCTTTAAACTAACACACACAAAAAATAAGCATATATATATAATAAAGTGTAGGGTGCCGAAGACTTCTGCACATTATGTGTGTGTGTGTGTGTGTAGGGGTATGTGTGTGTGTGTATGTTAGTGTGTATATGTGTAGGGGGGTCTGTGTATGTTAGTTGACGTTGTGGTGCCTCGGGGTGGATCCTGAGGTGTAGTGGGCGGGCCCAGCTGGAAACCAGACACAGGAGTCAGCAATTATCCGAAAAAATGAATCTTTTTATCTTTTTCGGGGTATTGGTGATTGCACCCCCCTCAGGGCAAGGGTAGGGAAAAACGGTAGAAATAAAAGGGGCCGTTCAGGCAAAATCAACTCAAGTTCTTCCCGGACCGGGGTATGCTCCAGAACCTCCTTCCTTCTTCCCTCTTGGGCCATGTCAGGGCTGGGGGGAAGCACAGAGGTACAGGGTAAGTACGATTGGGGTTTTATTAGACTCACGTGTCCGGCGTCAGACTCCGGGTCTTTGGGTTTGCCGTCAGGGAAGGTGGGGTCTCCTTCAGGGCCGGTTTGTGGGGTCGGTACGGTAGGGCGTAGAAGGTCCATCGTCTACCCGGTTTGGCGCTGGCTCTTCCTCTCTCTTGTCTCTCCCTCTTTTAGGATAGGCGCCAACTGACTCTGTTTGTAGCCTCGACCGCACCTTAAATCTCTTCCCCTGCTCATTAGAGAAAAGGGCTGCAGCTGGGTTAGTATTTTTCCACCAGGTTCACTCACGTGCGTTGTCCGGGGTCCTGGACTGCAGGAAGAGGGATCGCTCTCCAGGGTGCTGATCTCCCCATTACCTCTCTGGGAAAATAGACTCCTTCGTGTACCTCTCCTAATGTGTAACGTTTGCGTGGCTGCGTTGTGCGGGTCCTTCTGGGGTTCTCCACCCACGTGGCGCAACATGCAGGAGCAGGGCCCCCACAATGTGCGTATGTGTTTCTGTGTGTGTGTGTGTGTGTGTGTGTGTGTGTGTATGTGCGTGTGTGTGTGTGTATGTGTGTGTGTGTGTGCACGGGTATGTGTATTTGTGTGTGTGTGTACGGGTATGTGCATTTGTGTGTGTGTGTGTGTGTGTGCGTGTACAGGGTATGTGCATTTGTGTGTGTGTGTGTGTGCACGGGTATGTGTATTTGTGTGTGTGTGTGTGTGTGTGTGTGTGTGTGTACGGGTATGTGCATTTGTGTGTGTGTGTGTGTACAGGGTATGTGCATTTGTGTGTGTGTGTGTGTGTTTGTGTGTGTGTGTGTGTGTACGGGTATGTGCAGTGTTGGTGTCTCTTCACACGGACTGGGAAGAGTCTGACATGGATTACTGAATATATAAACCTAATAGTTTAATTTGTATATTGTCATATTAGAGTTATTGTTCAATATCATTAAAGTGAAGCATCTATCTTTTATGTCACGCTTTGTAGAATAATTTGTTTATTCAAGTAACAAGTTATCAACCATATTTTCTGAAGAAATTTCTGTTTAATGGCAGTACAAGTATGTGATGTCGGCATATTTGAACGTGAACTTAACAAAATGCTTAAGAATGAAGGCTTGTATTAGAGATTAATTTAACATTTTCAAATGCACCAGAAGCCTCCAAATTGCATCAGAAAAAAAAAGCTTTTTCTTTTTGGCCAACTACTTACATTTTGGGGAACACTGTCAATGTTTTGTAAGGTGTGTGACACATACAGCTCTGTTAGTTTATGTGAATGTGCTGTAAGGTGTGTGACACACACAGCTCTGTTAGTTGATGTGAATGTGCTGTAAGGTGTGTGACACACACAGCTCTGTTAGTTTATGTGAATGTGCTGTAAGGTGTGTGACACACACAGCTCTGTTCGTTTATGTGAATGTGCTGTAAGGTGTGTGACACACACAGCTCTGTTAGTTTATGTGAATGTGCTGTAAGGTGTGTGACACACACAGCTCTGTTAGTTTATGTGAATGTGCTGTAAGGTGTGTGACACACACAGCTCTGTTTGTTTATATGTACTGTAAGGTGTGTGACACACACAGCTCGGTTAGTTTATGTGAATGTGCTGTAAGGTGTGTGACACACACAGCTCTGTTAGTTGATGTGAATGTGCTGTAAGGTGTGTGACACACACAGCTCTGTTAGTTTATGTGAATGTGCTGTCAGGTGTGTGACACACAGCTCTGTTAGTTGATGTGAATGTGCTGTAAGGTGTGTGACACACACAGCTCTGTTAGTTGATGTGAATGTGCTGTAAGGTGTGTGACACACACAGCTCTGTTTGTTTATATGTACTGTAAGGTGTGTGACACACACAGCTCGGTTAGTTTATGTGAATGTGCTGTAAGGTGTGTGTGTTCTTCTCTCTGCAGGCTGTCAGGCTGTAGAGTCACACAGAGAGGCTGTGATTCTCTGGCTTCAGCTCTGTGTTCAAACCCCTCACACCTGAGAGAGCTGGACCTGAGATACAATCACCCAGGAGACTCAGGAGTGAGAGCGCTGTCTGCTGCTAAACTGGACACACCCACGCTGCTGTAAGTACACACACACACACTCACACTGCTGTAAGTACACACACACACACACACTCACACTGCTGTAAGTACACACACACACACACACACACTCTTGTAGGTACACACACACACACACACACACACACTGCTCTAAGTACATACACAAACACACACACACTGCTGTAAGTACACACACACACACACACACTCACACTGTTGTAAGTACATACACACACACTCACACTGCTGTAAGTACACACACACACTCACACTGCTGAAAGTACACAGACACACACACACTCACACACACTCACACTGCTGAAAGTACACACACACAAACACTCACACTGCTGTAAGTACACACACACACACACTCACTGCTGTAAAGACACATACACACTCACACTGCTGTAAGTACACACACACACACACACTCACACACACTCACACTGCTGAAAGTACACACACACAAACACTCACACTGCTGTAAGTACACACACACACACACACTGCTGTAAGTACACACACACACACTCACACACACACTGCTGTAAGTATATACACACATTTTACATTTACATTTTAGTCATTTGGCAGACGCTTTTAATCCAAAGCGACTTACAAGTGCATAGGTTCTACCATAAGTCAAAGCATCACATCCAGAAACTAGGAAAATACACATGAAATGCTGTTCTAAACATAGTTGTCATCATAAGTGCATTTTTATTTTTTTATTTTTTGGGGGGGGGGGGGGGGTTAGACAAGGATAGGGATATCAGAAAGGAGGGGCAGGGGAAATCAGGAGGGAGGACTAAGGTAGAGTTTGAAAAGGTGGGTTTTGAGTCTGCGTCAAAATAGGGGGAGGGATTCTGCTGTTCTGACAGTGGTAGGGAAGTCATTCCACCACTGAGGAACCAGAACGGAAAACAGGCGTGAACGTGCAGCTCGACCGCCAGGTGCACGTAGAGAGGGAACCATAAGGTGACCAGAGCTGGCAGACCGGAGTGGTCTAGCTGGGGAGTAGGGAGTGATCAGGGATTGTATGTAAGGTGGGGCAGTCCCCTTAGCAGCCTGAAATGCCAACACTAGGGCCTTGAAACGGATGCGTGCGGCAATAGGAAGCCAGTGGAGGCCAATGAGAAGCGGGGTGACATGAGCCGACCTGGGCTGACTGGTGATTAGGCGGGCTGCAGCATTCTGGACCAGCTGGAGGGGCTTGATGGCACACGCTGGGAGACCGGCTAGGAGGGAGTTGCAGTAATCCAGGCGGGAAATGACGAGCGCCTGGACTAGGAGCTGGGTGGCTTTCTCAGTCAGGAGATGACGGATACGGCGTATATTATAGAGAAAGAACCTGCAGGTTCTGGCAGTGGAGGATACTTGTGGAGCCAGGGTGAGGCAGTTATCAAGAGTCACCCCAAGATTCTTTGCCGTACGGGAGGAGGAAACTACAAAGTCCTCAACAGTCAATGAGAGGTCGATTGACGGAGAGGACTTAGCAGGGATGTAGAGAAGCTCAGTTTTGGCAAGGTTGAGCTTCAGGTGGTGGGAAGTCATCCACGCAGAGATATCAGCCAAGCAGGCAGAGATCCGTGTGGTGACTTGGGTGTCGGGGGGGAAGGAAATAAAGAGTTGGGTGTCATCAGCGTAAGAATGATAAGAAAAGCCATGGGAAGAGATAACAGAACCAAGAGACATGGTGTATAGCGAGAAGAGGAGAGGCCCAAGAACTGAGCCCTGCGGGACTCCAGTTCGTAGGGGGTGAGGGTCGGAGACTGAGCCCCCCAAGTCACCTGGTAGGAGCGACCAGAGAGGTAGGAGGAAAACCAAGCGAGTGCAGACCCTGTGACACCCATCCCTGACAGCGATGAGAGCAGAATCTCATGGTTGACTGTATCGAAGGCAGCCGACAGGTCGAGGAAGATGAGGACAGAGGAGAGGGATTTTGCTTTAGCAGAGTGGAGTGCCTCAGTGACCACGAGCAGGGCGGTCTCAGTGGAGTGGCCACTCTTGAAGCCGGACTGGTTGGGGTCATGGAGATTGTTCTGGAGAAGATAAGTGGACAGTTGGGAGCAGACCGCCCGTTCCAGAGTTTTAGCGAGAAAGGGAAGAAGAGAGACAGGCCGGTAGTTGTTCAGGGCAGAGGGGTCAAGAGTAGGTTTTTTGAGCAGGGGAGTGACTCTGGCCCTCTTCAGGGAAGAGGGCATGGTGCCAGAAGAGAGGGAGGTGTTGATTAGAGAGGAGAGAAAAGGGAGAATGTCATCAGATATAGATTGTAGGAGGGGAGAGGGGATGGGGTCAAGAGGACAGGTGGTTGGGCGGTGGGAAGTAAGGAGTTTCAGTGTGTCGGCGTCAGAGAGCGGAGAAAAGGAGGTTAGGGAGTTGGGGAGGGTAGGAGGGTCAGCAGGGGTGGAGGGTTGGGAGAAGGAATTGCGAATAGCATCGACCTTCTTTTCAAAGAAGGAGACAAAGTCATCAGGTGTGAGTGATGAGAGGGGTGGGGGGGGAGGGGGGGCCAGAAGAGAGGAGAAAGTTGAAAACAGTTTGCGGGGATTAGAGGCGGCCACGTTAATTTTCGAGTGAAAGAAGGAAGATTTAGCTAGAGAGACAGAGGAATGGAAAGACGATAAGAGGGCATGGAAGGAAGCCATATCACTGGGGAGACGGGACCTTTTCCATTTTCTCTCCGCCGCCCGCAGTTCGGTTCGGACAGCTCGTAGAGCATCAGAAAGCCAAGGACTGGGGGGGGAGGCCCGAGCTATTTTGGTGGTGAGGGGACACAGAGAGTCAAAGGAAGATGAGAGGGAGGACATGAGAGTTGTAGCCGCATCATCGGGAGACAGTCGAGAGAAAGACTCGTTGGTAGGGAGGAGAGGATTGTAGATGAGAGGGTGGAGGAAGACAGGTGGCGTAGGTTCCGTCGACAGGTGACAGTGGATGGTGGGAGAGATGGATGGGTGTTAGAGGAGAGTGGAAGAGAGAAAGAGATGAAGGAGTGGTCAGATATATGGAGTGGTGTTACAGAGAGGTTGGTTGTTGTGCAGCTCCTTGTGAAGATGAGGTCAAGAAGGTTGCCTGCTTTGTGGGTGGGAGGGGAAAGAGTGAGGCTAAGGTCAAAAGAAGAGAGGAGGGAGAGAAAGGTAGACTGGGTGGACTCTGAGTTGAGGTTGAAGTCACCCAGGAGGACCAGGGGGGTGTCATTGACTGGTGAAGAGCTAAGAAGGATGTCCATCTCATCCAAGAAGTTCCCCAGAGGACCTGGGGGGCGATAAACAACAATAATAAACAGTTTGCACGGCAAAGTAACAGAAACCGCATGAAATTCAAAAGAGGAGAAGGAGAGGGATGAGGAGAAGACACTAGATCTCCATGAGGATGAGATTAGGAGACCTGTGCCACCTCCTCTGCCAGAGGATCTGGGTGTGTGGGAAAAAGAGAAGGCAGAGGAAAGGGCAGCCGGGGTGGCCGTGTTCTCTGTTGAGAGCCACGTTTCAGTTAAAGCAAGAAAGTCAAGGTTGCGGTGGGAGGCATAGGCAGATATGAAGTCTGCTTTCTGGACGGCGGACTGGCAGTTCCAGAGGCCACCAGCCACACAGAGATCAATACCAGGGGATCTGGGAGGGAAGATGAGGTTAGAGATATTCTGCCCATGTTGGCGGGAGGCGAACCTAACTTAATAGCCTAGCTCACCTGAGAGAGACAAACACCTAACCCAGTTTCGCTGAATCTAAATAAACACCACTTGTAATAGCTAACAAACAAACAAATACACGGCAGAACACTATAATGACAACTAAACTGAATTTAGAATCAGCAAGCAAACAAATAATACTTAACTAATCCAGGAGAAAATGCAACCAACCCACTGCAGAACACTAATACACACAGACTGCTGTAAGTATGTACACACACACACATTGCTGTAAGTACACACACACACACACACACACACACACACACACTGCTGTAAGTACACACACACACATACCCCTCCGCCCCACAGACACACACACACACACACCCCCCACACACATACACACACACGCACCACAAACACACACACCCCTCCGCCCCACACACACACACCACACACACACCCCTCCGCCCCACACATACACTCACTGCTGTAAGTACACACACACTCACACTGCTGAAAGTACACACACACACCCCGCCACCCCGCCCCCCCCCACACACACACACACACACACACTCTCTCACACATACACTCACTCACACACCCCTCCACCCCATACACACACGCACACACACACATACTGTAAGTACACACACACACCCACACACACTCACAACTGCTGTAAGTACACACACACTCACACACAAACTGCTGTAAGGACACACACACTCACACTGCTGTAAGTACACACACACACACACACACTCACACACACTCAAACTCCTGTAGGTACACACACACACACACCACACACAGACTCACACTGCTGTAAGTACAAACACACTCACACTGCTGAAAGTACACACACACACACACACACACACACTCACTGCTGTAAGGACACACACACACACACACTGCTGTAAGTACACACACACACACACCCCCCCCCCACACACACACACGCACGGCACACGAACACACACACCCCTCCGCCCCACACATACACACACACACACACACCCCCCTCCGCCCCACACACACACGCACACACACATACCCCTCCACCCCACACACACAAACTGCTGTAAGTACACAAACACACACAGACACACACGCACACATACCCCTCCACCCCCCCAAACACACACACACACACACCCCTCCACCCACACACACACACACACCCCTCCACCCCACGCACACACGCTCACACACACACACGCACACACACACAAATACCCCTCCGCCCCACACCACACACACACACACACACACACACTCACTCTGTTCTGTGTTTCTTACAGTGTGGAACATGGAGGAGAGAACAGGATCAAACCAGGGGCCCAGGAAATGTGAGTCTTTATCGGAGGAGGGTGTGTGTGTTTTTTTGTGTGTGTGTATGTGTGTGTGGGGGGGGTATGTGTGTGTGTGTATGTGTGTGTGTGGGGCGGAGGGGTATGTGTGTGTATGTGTGTTGTGTGTGTGGGGGGGGTATGTGTGTGTGTGTATGTGTGTGTGTGTGTGTGTGTGGGGCGGAGGGGTATGTGTGGGTATGTGTGTGTGTGGGGCGGAGGGGTATGTGTGTGTATGTGTGTGTGTGTGGGGCGGAGGAGTATGTGTGTGTGTGTGGGGCGGGAGGGGTATTTGTGTGTGTGTGTGTGTGTGTGTGAGCATGTGGGGCGGAGGGGTGTGTGTGTGTGTGTGGAGGCGGGGCGTATGTGTGTGTGTGTGTGTGTGTGGGGCGGAGGGGTGTGTGGGGGAGGTGTGTGTGTGTGTGGGTGTGTGTGTGGGCCGGAGGGGTATGTGTATGTGTGTGTGTGTGTGTGTGTGTGTGTGGGGCGGAGAGGTATTTGTGTGTGTGTGTGTGTGTGTGAGCGTGTTGGGCAGAGGGTTATGTGTGTGTATGTGTGTGTGTGGGGGGGGGGGTATGTGTGTGTGTGTGTGTGTGGGTCGGAGGGGTATGTGTGTGGGGGGGGGGGAATTTTAATTTATTCCTGTAAGAAAACACATCACAGACAGTAAATAAAATCCAATCTTTACTATGCACATAGGGTCCAAGTTACATGCAAAAACAAGGACAGAGGTTTTTTCTCCTTTGTCTGCATATATGTATGTGCAGAGCGCAACAAATGTACGCACCCTTTGAATATTAATATTCCAATTATCAATATTCAAAGACATCCACCACTCTTCTCCTTACTACAGATTGTTTATTCATATCTCCCCCCTTCAAGGTACTGTCTATGCAGATACATGTTCTCAAAAAACATTCCAGCATGATGTATACGCAGGGGCCTGTGCAATTAACTGCGCGTCTGAGAAATCTATCATATCTTGTTTTAACTCCCTATTCCAGGAAGATAATCCCCATGGTAGCTTCCGTCATGAGGTTTTATGTTTTTGGTTCTGCAGGCTCTCAGGCACCAAGACAAGATAATACAGAACACACAAGTTAATGGCCGTGGCCTTGGAGGCCCATGGCACAGACAGGAGAGACATCTCCACTCACACAGATACAGAAATAATATTCATTCGCACAAAGCAAGTTATGGTACTTTAATAATTGTGTATGATCTGGATCACTCCAGCATAAGCAACTAATAATAGGATAAGCAATTAATAATAAAATAATCACATGAATATAAAATTTCAACAACAGGGGGGGGGGGGTATGTGTGTGTGTGTGTGTATGCGGCGGACGGGTGTGTGGGGGGGGCCGTATTTGTGTGTTGTGTGGGTGTGTGTATGTGTGGCGAGGCGTATGTGTGTGTGTGTGTGTGTGGGCCGGAGGGGTATGTGTGTGTGTGTGTGTGTGTGTGTGGGGGGTATGTGTGTGTGTGTGTGTGGGGGGGGTAATGTGTGTGTGTGTGTGGGGCGGAGGGGTATGTGTGTGTGTGGGGCGGGGTATATGTGTGTGTGTGTGGGGCGGAGGGGTATTGTGTGTGTGTGTGTGGGGGGGGGTACGTGTGTGTGTGTGTGTGTGGGGCGGAGGGGTATGTGTGTGTGGTGTGTGTGTGTGGGGGCGGGGGGTATATGTGTGTGTGTGTGGGGCGGAGGGTGTGGTGTTGTGTGTGGGGGGGGTATGTGTGTGTGTGTGTGGGGCGGAGGGGAATGTGTGTGTGTGTGTGTGTGTGTGTGGGGCGGAGGGGTATGTGTGTTTGTGTATGTGTGGGGGTGTGTGTGTGCGTGTGTGGGGGGGGCGTATGTGTGTGGTGTGTGGTGTGTGTGTGTGTGTGTGGGGCGGGGGCGTATGTGTGTGTGTGTGTGTGTGTGTGTGGCCCCTGGAGGGGTATGTGTGTGTGTGTGTGTGTGTGTGGTGTGGGGTGGGGGTGTGTGTGTGTGTGTGGGTGGGGGGGGTGTGTGTGTGTGTGTGTGTGTGTGTGGGCGGGTGGGGTATGTGTTTGTGTGTGTGTGTGTGTGGGCGGAGGGGTATGTGTGTGTGTGTGTGTGGGGCGGAGGGGTATGTGTGTGTGTGTGTGTGTGTGGGGGGTATGTGTGTGTGTGTGTGTGGGGGGGGTATGTGTGTGTGTGTGGTGGGGGGGGTATGTGTGTGTGTGTGTGTGTGTGTGTGTGGGGCGGGGTATATGTGTGTGTGTGTGGGGCGGAGGGGTATGTGTGTGTGTGTGTGTGGGGGGGGGTGTGTGTGTGTGTGTGTGTGTGTGTGTGTGTGTGTGTGGGGCGGGTATATGTGTGTGTGTGTTGGGGCGGAGGGGTATGTGTGTGTGTGTGTGTGGGGGGGTATGTGTGTGTGTGTGTGTGTGTGTGGGGCGGAGGGGTATGTGTGTGTGTGTGTGTGTGTGTGGGACGGGGTATATGTGTGTGTGTGTGGGGCGAGGGTATGTGGTGTGTGTGTGTTTTGTGTGGGGCGGAGGGTATATGTGTGTGTGTGTGTGGGGCGGAGGGGTATGTGTGTTTGTGTATGTATGGCGTGTGTGTGTGTGTGTGTGTGTGGTGTGTGTGGGGGGCGTATGTGTGTATGTGTGTGTGTGTGTGTGTGTGTGGGGCGGGGCGTATGTGTGTCTGTGTGTGTGTGTGTGTGTGGCCCGGAGGGCTTTGTGTGTGTGTGTGTGTGGTGTGGTGGGGGGGGGCGGAGGGGTATGTGTGGTGTGTGTGTGTGTGGGACGGGGTATATGTGTGTGTGTGTGGGGCGGAGGGGTATGTGTGTGTGTGTGTGTGTGTGGGGGCGGAGGGGTATGTGTGTGTGTGGGGGGTATGTGTGTGTGTGTGTGGGGCGGAGGGGTATGTGTGTGTGTGTGGGGCGGAGGGGTATGTGTGTTTGTGTATGTGTGTGGGTGTGTGTTTGTGTGTGTGGGCGGAGGGGTGTGTGGGGGGTGGTATGTGTGTGTGTGTTAGTGTGTGTGGGGGGGGTATGTGTGTGTGTGTGTGTGGGGCGGAGGGGTATGTGTGTGTGTGTGAGAGTGTGTGTGTGTGAGTGAGAGACTTCATCATAAACTCTCTCACTCACATAATGAGGTGAATATGATTATAATTAATGTAATTAATGTCTCTGGTGTGCAGACGGCTGTCGGCTCACACTGATCCAAAACACAGCGCACAGAGGGCTGTCTCTGTCTGAGGGGAACAGGAAGGTGACACACACACCGGGGAGAGAGGAGCCATATCCTGATCATCCAGAGAGATTTGAGTCTGTGTGCCAGGTTCTGTGCAGAGAGAGTGTGTGTGAGCGCTGTTACTGGGAGGCTGAGTGCAGTGTGTCTGGGGGGGGATGGGTTGATATAGCAGTGACATATAAAGGAATCAGGAGGAAAGGACGGGATGAGGACTGTGTGTTTGGATTTAATAAAAACTCCTGGAGTCTGTGGTGCCGTAAACACAGTTACTCTGTCTGGCACAATAATAACCGCACACGCCTACCTGCCCCCCCTCCCCCTACCACAGAGCAGGAGTGTGTGATGATGGTGCTGGTGCAGGAGTGTGTGGGTACAGGGTAGGAGTGTGTGTGACCGTCCGGCTGGCACTCTGTCCTTCTACAGCGTCTCTGACTCTGACACACTGACCCTCCTGCACACATTCCACACACACTTCACTCAACACACACCCCTCTGTGCTGGGTTTAGAGTGGGTGGGGGGGAGGGCTCAGTGTCCCTTTGCCAACTGAGTAGAGACACACACACACACACACTCACACCCACACATACCCCCCCCCCCCCCACACGCACACATACCCACCCCCCCACACGCACACACACACACACACATACCCTACCCCCCCACACACACACCCCCCCCCACATACCCCCCACACACACACACTCACTCACGCACACACACACACACATACCCCTCCACCCCACACACACACACACAAATACCCCCCCCCCCCACACAGACACATACACCCCTCCACCCCACACACACACACACACTCCCCCCCCCCCACACACACACACACACATAAACATACCCCTCCACCGCACACGCACACACATAAACATACCCCTCCACCGCACACACACACAGATACCCCTCCACCCCACACACACACTCACACACACACGCACACATACCCCCCCACACACACACACACCCCTCCACACACACACACGCACACACATACCCCTCCACCCCACACACACACACACACACACACATACCCTCCCCCACTCACACACACACACCCCTCCACCCCACACACACATACCCCCCCCACACACACACACACACCCCTCCACCCAACACACACACACATACCCCTCCACCCCACTCACACACACACACCCCTCCCCCCCCCACACACACACACATACACACACACACACACACACACATAAACATACCCCTCCACCCCACCCCCCACACACACACACACACACACACACACATACACCCACCCCCCCCACACACACACACACACACATAAACATACCCCTCCACCCCCCCCCCCCACACACACACACACAAACACACACGTACCCCTCCACCCCACACACACACACACACACACACACCCTTCTACCCCACACATACAGACACACACACACATTTATTTTTGTATATTTTAATAAAATCATATTGTTTATAGTCATGATGTGTTTATATACATTAGATTATTAAAACATGAGTATCACATTAAAAGTGTGATTCTGGTGAAAGATGGTAAAAGGCTTTTTTGAGATAATTCTGTCTCCTGTCCCTGCATCTTTGTATAAAAGTTCACTGCATTGTACTAGTTCTTACAGTTGATTTGATTCATTTTCACAAGAGTTCCAGTGTGCAATGTTGTGTGGGTGAATGCAGCTCAAGGGAGAATGCAGAATGATCACTGCAGTGTACTTATTTCCTTTCATTACTGTGAACAGTAATGTATCGAGTTTCCTTATTTACTATGTCATGATTGCTTTGTTTGAACCTGTTCCTGTAAAATGTGTATGTGATTAAACCTGAATTATAAAAACATTGAACATCTTGCTGTTATTTATTACTGTGGACTGCTACAGTAGTACTTATTTCATATTCTGTATGGGATTATGTTTGTGCTCAAAATGAGTAGATCAGGATGGGGCTAAAATCTGCACAGTTCAATGAATGACATTGATCTACAGTAGTGTAAATGAACTCTAGTATAAGAAACACACACTGAAGGAGCATAGCCTCCCCAGGGCCAGCATCCTGCTACACACACTGAAGGAGCATAGCCTCCCCAGGGCCAGCATCTTGCTACACACACTGAAGGAGCGTAGCCTAGCAAACCATTTATCCATGTCATCAAGTGGACTGTGTGTGTGTGTGTGTGTGTGTGTGTATATATGAGTGTGTGTGTGAGTGTGTGTGTGCGTGTGTGCGCGTGAGAGTGTGAGTGTGTGATCGTGCGTGTGTGAGTATGTTTGTATGTATGTGTGAGCGTGCATGTGTGAGTGAGCATATGTGAGCGTGTGTGTGTGTGAGCGTGTGTGAGCGTGCGTGTCTGTGTGTGTGTGTATGGCTGGGGGCTCGCAGGCTGTGTGTTAATGTTATCTGAGGATAGGTATGTGTGTATGTGGGCATGTGTGTGTGTGTGTGTGTGTGTGTGTGCGTGTGTGAGTGTGCGTGTATGAGTGTGTGTATGTGCGTGATCGTGTGTGAGTGAGTGAGCATGTGTGTGTGTGTGTGTGTGTGAGCGTGTGTGAGCGCCCGTGTGTGTGAGCGTGCGTCTGTCTGAGCGTGACTGTGAGTGTGCCTGTGTGAGCATGTGTGTGTATCTGTGACTGGGCGTGCGTACATGTGTGTGTGAGGGTGTGTGGGTGAGTGTGCGTGTGTGTGTGAGGGTGTGAGCGTGAGTGTGCGAGCATGTGTGTGTGTATGTGAGCGTGCGTGTGTGACCGTGTTTGTGTATGTGTGTGTGTATGGCTGGGGGCTCGCAGGCTGTGTGTTAATGCTATCTGAGGATAGGTGTGTGTATCTGTGAGTGGGTGTGTGTGGGCGTGCATGCGTGCGTGTGTGAGCATGTGAGTGTGTGTGTGTGTGTGAGTGTGTGTGTGAGCGTGCGTGTATGAGCGTCTGCATGTGTGTGTGAGCGTATGTGTGTGAGCGTGCGTGTGAGTGTGTGTATGTCGGTATGTATGAGCGTGTGGGAGTGTGCGTGTGTGTGTGAGTGTGAGTATGTGAGCGTGTGTGTGTGTGTGTGTGTTTGGCTGGGGGCTTGCAGGCTGTGTGTTAATGTTATCTGAGGATAGGTGTGTGTATCTGTGAGTGGGCGTGCGTGCATGCGTGCGTTCATGCGTGTGTGAGTGTGTGTGAGTCTGTGCATGTCTGTATGTATGTATGTGTGAGCGTGCTTGTGTGATCGTGCGTGTGTGTGTATGAGCGTGTGTGAGCATGCGTGTGTGAGTGTGTGTATGTCTGTATGTATGTATGTCTGATCGTGCGTGAGTGTGCAAGCATGTGTGTGTGTGTGTGAGCGTGCGTGTGTGACCGTGTTTGTGAGTGTGTGTGTGTGTGTGTGTGTGTGTGTGTGTATGGCTGGGGGCTCGCAGGCTGTGTGTTAATGCTATCTGAGGATAGGTGTGTGTATCTGTGAGTGGGTGTGTGTGGGCGTGCGTGCATGCGTGTGTGAGCGTGTGTGTGTGAGTGTGCATGTGTGTGTGTGAGCGTGTGTGTGTGAGCGTGCGTGTGAGTGTGTGTATGTCTGTGTGTATGTATGTGTGAGCATGCTTGTGTGATCGTGCGTGCCTGTGTGAGCATGTGAGTGTGTGTGTGTGTGTGTGTGAGCGTGCGTGTGTGAGCGTCTGCGTGTGTGAGTGTGTGTGTGTGAGCGTGCGTGTGAGTGTGTGTATGTCGGTATGTATGAGCGTGTGGGAGTGTGCGTGTGTGTGTGAGTGTGAGTATGTGAGCGTGTGTGTGTGTGTGTGTGTTTGGCTGGGGGCTTACAGGCTGTGTGTTAATGTTATCTGAGGATAGGTGTGTGTATCTGTGAGTGGGCGTGCGTGCATGCGTGCGTTCATGCGTGTGTGAGTGTGTGTGAGTCTGTGCATGTCTGTATGTATGTATGTGTGAGCGTGCTTGTGTGATCATGTATGTGTGTATATGAGCGTGTGTGAGCTTGTGTGTGTGAGTGTTTGTGAGTGTGAGTGTGTGTGTTACGTCCCTCAGCATTTCTGTATTCTTGCTGTGCTGTCATTTTGTCTCTCTGTGTTTTTCAGACAGTCCAGCAGGAGGCTTAATTGCTGCTTGAGCCTGATTGGGGGGCCGGCCCTATAAAAGGTGCCGGCTGACGTCACTCCAGGTTGGCTCTCTTTTGGGGAACTTGGTTTTCGGTTCTTTGCTTGGTCACAGCTGACAGGCCACGCTCCGCGCTCACCCACGCTACCACCAGCTCTCCTGCCGCTCTCAGAGTGAGAGGCTGGGAGCCAGGCCTGGGAAACTGGGGAGCTTCGTTGCGGCCTTCTGGCTTCTTTTGATCTTTCATTTTGAATCCTTATTTTTGTAATTATAATAAATTATTGATTATTTTGAACTCGATATTTATTCATTTTTTTTAACAACTTTTGGGCGGCTCATCCGCTTTTTGAATAATATGGCCATTTTCGTACTTTTGAGTGTGCTCATCTGTCGGTTTTTTTCGCTTTTCTAAATCTGTTTTGAAGCGCATTGTAACTGAGAAACTCTGTTAAGTTAGCCTTTTGATTATTTCTTTGGTTTGGTGGTGGGTTTATTTGAAAGCAAATCCGGGGGGGAGATTCCTTGTGAGTCTTCAATTGGTACGCTTTCGAAGATATTTGAGGCTTAGTTTAATTTTTGGGGTAGGTAAGTAGGGTCCAGGGTTTCACCCAGTATGGGTTTAAGATTACGGTGCTGTTCTTTCTAGTTTTTGTGTTTTTGGAGTATGGCACTGTTTGGCCTAGTTATTTGTGTTTTTTTTACTGAGCATCGGTAAAGTGGCAGATTTATTGGATAATGTTGTTCTTCGTATCGGTTGTTTTCGTGGCGTTCGGCGGTAAATGTGTAAAACCCATCTTTTGTGGGTTTATTTCTGAAAATTTCCCTCTGCATTTCGTTTGTTTTGTGAGCCTTCGTTTTGGGGGGTGGAGGGGGAAAAATAAATTTAGTAAAGGTCCATTGATTAATTTCTGGTGGCCGCATGTGAATTGGGCCTACTGGTCATCTTGTGAATCTGGCTACCACAGATAATTTGTTAGTATTCGTTAAAAGTATTCCTTTGATTTAATTTTGCTTGTATTATAGTAGCCTATTAGTTAAAAATGTCAGTGGTAGAGCAGTTTATTCAGAGTCCTTCTAACATTCTGTTGCAAAGTTGCACTAAGGACCAGTTAGTCCAAATTGCGGAACAGTACTCCATTAGCCTTACATCAGATGATAAAAAGCTTAAGGAAACACTGTTGAAGGCAGTAATGGACGGTCTGATAGCTAAAGACATTTTCCCCGTTAGAGGAAAATCCAAGTTCTCCACCTGCTTCAGATTTGTCAGCTGCCAGCAATATTTCTGAGCAGGAACCAAAGCTTCTTTGTATACTTTACAGGAGCGTAAATTACAGTTTGAGGCAGCTAAACTACGTGCTGAGCAAGAAAAACGACTAGTCAAGGAAAAAGAAATCGATAAAGAAATTGAACTGGAGAAATTAGAGGTTGAGCTTGACTTGAGAACTCGAGCTCCACGCGCAGGAAAAAGAGAGGCAGAGAGAACATCTTCGCGAGTGTGAAGAGCGTCATTTCGCATTACGCAAGCTTGAATTCGAATTGGCTGAAAAGAGACTCACCATCACTCCACCAGTTCCTTCAGCTCATCCTTTGCAAGACTTGTGTTCTTCTGTTTCTCTTGTTCGCTCTCCTGTGCGTGCTTCTTCTGCCCCTTCAAGTGCCTTTGTGGGTCCGTTTGTTTCATCTGCGTCGGGTGGCGATTCTGTCACCGCGCCTCCGTTTAATGTTCTGCCAGGAGCGTTAAATACAAATGCTCCGTTCGAGCCATCACCTGCTCCGTTGGGTGACAGTGATGTTCCGCTTGATCCTATTCGGCCTGTGCCGCTGCAACCAGGCCAGTCTTTTGATGTCAGCCGTAACATTCGTATGGTTCCACCTTTTAATGAACGTGAGATCGGCAGACTGTGCTGAGTGGCAAAGCACAAGCTGTTCATTCGGCCCTTAGTCTTCAGCAAAGTTCAGATTATAATGCTGTGAAAACAGCGATATTGCATGCATACGAGTTGGTGACTGAAGCCTACAGACAAAAGTTTAGAGGTCTTAGAAAAACTGACAAGCTCACATTTGTAGAGTTCGCAAGGGAAAAGGAAAATGCATTCGATAGGTAGTGTAATTCACAACGTGCACAAACCAGAGAGCAATTTCGAGAGATAATTTTGCTAGAGGAGTTTAAAAATTGCGTGCCAGACACAGTAGCGATGTATTTAAATGACCAAAAAGTAACAACACTGGCCCACGCTGCTGTCTGTGCTGATGAGTTTGTGCTTACGCACAAAAACACCTTTCCTTCGTCCTCTTTTACTCGTCGTGAGACTACTCCGCCTCAGTCATCTAATTGTCTCGTGAATGCTACTATTGCCGCAAAATTGGCCATCTCATTGCTGCATGTCCTGCTTTAAAAAAGAAGAACGCGGCTTCGAAACAAAAAGGGGCAAAAAAATACACGCTCACTCACACACACACACACACACACACACACACACAAAAAAAGATTGCGTGAGCTACTCCGTTCACTCACATAGTGAAATAGATCAAGGTTATGAACCGTTCAGTTTTGAAGGAATGGTCTCACTCACAGGGCGTGAGGAAGACAACATTCCTGTTAAAATGTTACGAGACACAGGTTCGGTTCAGAGTTCTATTCTTTCTTCTGCTTTGCCCTTTTCAGAGGAAACATATTGTGGTTCGGATGTACTCGTTCAAGGCATTGAACTAGGACATTTAAAAGCTCCTTTGCACTCTGTGTATCTTAAGAGTGATTTAGTTTATCGGTGTTTCAAAGTGGCTGTTCGTCCGCAGTTGCCCTTTGAAGAGTTCAGCCTTCTATTTAAAGTTATTCCTCTTCCTGAGGTTGTCTCAAAGCCTTTGACACACACTGATGTGGACTCTAGTTTGTCTGAAGCCTTTCCAGTGTGTGTAGTAACTAGAGCTCAAGCCCGCAAGTCTAACACCGACTTATCTAATACGTTTATGTCACTGGAGAATCCATTCACGCCTTCTCGTCCCAGATCTTCAGCACATCGGTCGCTGTCCACGTCCGGTGGTGCTGAAGTTCCGAGTTCGGCCCGGTCACTATGTGTTAGACTATGTCTGTTCAGCAACACAATGTGTTAGACTATGTCTGTTCAGCAACACAATGTGTTAGACTATGTCTGTTCAGCAACACAATGTGTTAGACTATGTCTGTTCAGCAACACAATGTGTTAGACTATGTCTGTTCAGCAACACAATGTGTTAGACTACGTCTGTTCAGCAACACAATGTGTTAGACTATGTCTGTTCAGCAACGCAATGTGTTAGACTATGTCTGTTCAGCAACGCAATGTGTTAGACTATGTCTGTTCAGCAACACAATGTGTTAGACTATGTCTGTTCAGCAACGCAATGTGTTAGACTATGTCTGTTCAGCAACACAATGTGTTAGACTATGTCTGTTCAGCAACACAATGTGTTAGACTATGTCTGTTCAGCAACACAATGTGTTAGACTATGTCTGTTCAGCAACACAATGTGTTAGACTATGTCTGTTCATTAGACTATGTCTGTTCGTTCTGTGAGTGCCTGTGCAAGGCCTGTGCTTGCGCTCAGGAAGCTTTGTCTTCAGCCCAGTCTGTTCACCGTAGTTTCCAGGCCGGTGACAGAGTTTTAGTGCTGTTGCCTGTGCTTGGGTCTGCCCTACAGGCAAAGTTTTTGGGACCTTATGAAATTGAGACTAAGATCAGTGACACCGACTGTGTCCTTCGTACGACAGACAGGCGGCGTAAAACCCGAGTGTGTCACATCAACATGTTAAAGTCGTCTGTCTCCAGGGAGCCTGAACCTGAGACTGAGAGTGTGTGTCCTGTGCCTGTTGCTTCTGCAGCTCCTGTGATCTCCTCCTGTTCCCCAGGGGAGGACGGCCTGAGTTCCCGTGATGTGCCTGTTTCGTGTCCCCACCTTCCGAATTCAGGGATTTTGGAAGAGTTGCCTCGTTTTCTCTCTCATTTGTCAGATTCTTGTGCTAAGGATGTCCAGAGGTTGATAGAATCCTGGCCTGGTTTGTTCTCAGATGTTCCCTCGCGGACTAATGTCCTTAGTCACGACATCGATGTGGGTGACCATCCGCCCATTAAACAACATGCTTATCGTCTGAATCCGACAAAGAGAGCAATTATGAGTTCTGAAGTGCAGTATCTTGTGGATCACGGGTTAGCTGAACAGAGTTCCAGTGCTTGGAGCTCCCCATGTATTTTGGTTCCGAAACCTGATGGAACAGTTTGTTTCTGCACAGATTACAGGAAGGTGAATGCTGTGACTGAACCAGACTCTTTTCCACTTCCACGCATGGAAGACTGTGTGGACAGAGTCGGTTCAGTGCGGTTTGTCAGTAAGCTCGACTTGTTGAAGGGCTACTGGCAGGTCCCGCTGACACCTCATGCAGCTGAAATCTCAGCATTTGTTACTCCCCTTGTGATTTTGAGTGGTCTGGTGATTGTGAGGCTGCGTTTCAAAACACCAAGGCGTTGCTCTGCAGTTCTCCGGTGCTTGCGGCGCCGAACTTCGACCTGCCTTTTAAGCTGGAGGTTGATGCAAGCGCAACTGGCGCTGGTGCTGTCCTTCTTCAGGAGGGTCCAGATGGACTTGATCACCCCCTCTGTTACTTTCAAAAATGTTCTTAAAACATCAGTTGAACTATAGTACCATCGGAAAGGAAGCACTAGCCCTGTTGTTAGCTCTGCAACATTTTGAAGTGTGTATTGGTTCCACCGCAGCACCTGTATGTGTGTACACCGGCCATAACCCCCTTGTGTTTTTCTCCATGATGAAGAATGCCAATCAGCGCATTATGCGTTGGTCACTATACCTGCAAGGCTTCAACCTGGAGATCCGTTACAAGAAGGGGTGTAATAACATTCTGGCGGACACATTGTCTCGCTCTTGTCAATAAGAGGATTTTAGTGTTTGATTTGTTTTGTCTTTGATCAACATTATATGTAGATTTTTGGTGGTGGGGGTGTTACGTGCCTAAGCATTTCTGTATTCTTGCTGTGCTGTCATTTTGTCTCTCTGTGTTTTTCAGACAGTCCAGCAGGAGCTTAATTGCTGCTTGAGCCTGATTGGGGGGCCGGCCCTATAAAAGGTGCCGGCTGACGTCACTCCAGGTTGGCTCGCTTTTGGGGAACTTGGTTTTCGGTTCTTTGCTTGGTCACAGCTGACACGCCACGCTCCGCGCTCGCCCACGCTACCACCAGCTCTCCTGCTGCTCTCAGAGTGAGAGGCTGGGAGCCAGGCCTGGGAAACTGGGCGGCTTCGTTGCGGCCTTCTGTGTGTGTGTGTATTGCTGCGTGCGTCAGAATGTATGAGTGTGTGTGTGTGTGTGGTGTGTGTGTGTGTGTGTGTGTGTGTATTTCTGCGTGTGTCTGTATGTATGAGTGTGTGTGTGTGTGTGTGTTTATGTGTGTGTGTGTGTGTTAGTGTACTCTGAAGATATGTGTGTGTATGCGTAGTGTGGCAGTATGTGTGTGCCTGCTCTGTGTGTGTGTGCATGCATGCGTATGTGCGTGTGTATGAGTTTGTGATGTGGCAGTGTGTGTGTGTGTGTGTGTGTGTGCACATTTGTGTGTATGCCTGAGTATGCATGCCTGTGTATATGGCTGTGTGCTTGCAGGCTATGTGTTAATGTTATCTGAGGATAAGTGTGTGTATCTTTGAGTGGGCGTGCGTGCATGTGTGTGTGACTGTGCGTGTGTGAGCATGTGTGTGCTCTGTGCAAAAACCATGAGCATCTTCAGTGCATCTCCCAGAGTGTTTCTGTAAAATGCTCTGTTGAGAAAGAAGCGCTTACCACGTCTCAGTTTGTACAGAAGCACACGGTTTGTACAGAAGCACACGGTTTGTACAGAAGCACACGGTTTGTACAGAAGCACACAGTTTGTACAGAAGCACACAGTTTGTACAGAAGCACACAGTTTTGTAGGGGTCCTCGCACGGGACTCCAAATTATGTAGGGTCCTTGCACGGGCCGCCAAATAATGTAGGGTCCTCGCACGGGCCGCCAAATAACGCAGGGATTTTACTCTCTACGAAACCGGGGCGCCAGTTAAACGTTGTGTAGCAGTATAACTGCAAAAAGTAATCAGTCTCATAAAATTACTATTATCAGAAATATCTAACCACAAATTTAGTATTTTAATTAATAATTAAAGTAACCAATATTAATGATTAAACATACCGATAACCTGAAGGTTGGAAGTTCTTCGAAAGACTGCTTTAACTCGGCTCTCATGTCTATGTGATTCCAAAACGGACACCGGGGTTTAATAAAATATATTTATTAAACAAACATACAAACACATAACAGATAAACTAACGGGAAGTTAGTAAGGAAATTTAGTTGGGTAAATTAGTAGGTTACGTTAGGGCGTGTATGTGTGTGTGTGGGCGCGCGCGAGCGCGCGTGTCGCTTGAACAAAGGAAAGGTGGGAGTAGCTAGCTTGAGTAAGCTAGAGTTCTGGATATGGTAATGAGTTAGAGTTAGCTGTGAGATGGGACTACTTGAGTAGTTTTACTCTATATATGCGCAAAAGACGGCGAATCAATTCACGTACATATATATGTAGCTAACCAAACACATTTCAATAGTAGGATGGTAAATATAGAAACACAGATTCACGAAAACAGTTAAGACTAAACTAAACACTGGCTATGCCTGAATGTTTGTTCTCTTACTGAGTCCATACGCATTGGATCCAAAAGACGTGCTGTCCTTATAGGAGCCGCGATGGTGCTGTGAATGCGTGTCCTGGAGAGATGCGCAGGCTGGGGCGTCTTAGCCGCGCGCTGTCGTCTGGTCCACTCGGTTGCTGGAAGGATGTTCGCTTGTCCTTTTTCCGGGTGGAAAAGTTTGTTGCTGTTGTTCGATGGTGAGCTTTGCAGGAGTAAACTGATGTAGCGTTCCGCGTACACCAGTTTCCACTCGCTATAGGCCACAAAGTTACCGCGAGGTAACTGGGTGTGTCCGTAGGCCTGGTAGTGCGCTGTGCAGCATTCAGCCTCTGTCCGAGTCTCGGAGCAGATGATCTGAAGCGAATGCCCAAAAAGGGTGCGTCCAAGAGAAGAAGCAGAAGAGGCAGAAGAAGCAGAAGAGAGCCAGAAGAGAGATCCCAAGAACGTGTCTTGCTCTTATACGGGACCGTTTATTGCTCCCGCCATTACGGGATTTGCTGAACCAAGTTAGACGTCATTCGTGGTGGACGTCGCAGAATTTTCCTGTGGGAATGCGGAAGTTGTAGTCCCTACAGTTTGTACAGAAGCACACAGTTTGTACAGAAGCACACAGTTCGTACAGAAGCGCACAGTATATAGACCGGGCCCCCGTCAATGAGCCGAGGAGGTGGAGGAGCCTCCGCCGGGGCCAGCGCACTTGTCAGCACCGGTTTGAGGCAGGAGACGTGGAAGGTGGGGTGAATTCTCATGGACCGGGGCAGTTGGAGGCGCACCGTAACCGGGTAGATCTTTTAAATCAGTTTAAATGGGCCCACGTAGCGAGGGGCGAGCTTATGGGACTCGACCCACAATGGCAGATCACGAGTGGACAGCCACACCCGCTGCCCCACCCTGTAGGAGGGCGCCGCCTGTCGGCCAGCCTCTTTTGGGTGGCAGTAACCTGTAAGAGCTCACTCCTTACTCCAGGTGGCCCGGCACCGCCGAACAAAACCCTCAGCATAGGGCACTTCACCCCCCCTCTCCAGTTCCGGGAACAGAAGTGAACTGGGGTCCGCGGTCAAACACCACGTCCTGGGGCAGACCGTGTAATCTGAAAACGTGGTCGACTACCAACCGCGCGGTTTCTACTGCTGACGGTAATTTGGGTAGCGCCACAAAATGAGCCGCCTTGGAAAACCGGTCTACCATAATAACCGTTTTGCCTTCGGATGATGCCAACCCCGTAATAAAATCCAGGGCCACGTGGATCCAAGACCGCCTCGGGATGGGTAACGGGCGTAATAGCCCTGAGGGGGGCTGGTGTGAGCCCCTGCTACGGGCACAGACCGAACAGGCGGCCACAAACTGAAAAAACTAAAAATCCCTGCTGCGGTGAACCCTGTAGCACCTGGGGCCGGACCCCAGCGGGCATGAAGAGGCAGTGAGGCATGTCCCCCCTGCAGCACCTGGGGCCGGACCCCAGCGGGCATGAAGAGGCAGTGAGGCATGTCCCCCCTGTAGCACCTGGGGCCGGACCCCAGCGGGCATGAAGAGGCAGTGAGGCGGCCCCCCTGCAGCACCTGGGGCCGGACCCCAGCGGGCATGAAGAGGCAGTGAGGCGCCCCTCTCCTGGATCTGGCTCTAGGTGTAGTGCTCTCCGTACTGCCGACTCGACCTCCCAGATCACTGGCGCCTGATCACCAGAGAGAATGGGTTGAGGAGCGTGCTCCCTGTTGGTCTTATCAAACACCCGGGAGAGGGCGTTGGGTTTCGTGTTCTTAGAACCTGGACGATAAGTCAAAATAAAAGAAAAGCGCGCAAAAAACAGCGCCCAGTGGGCCTGGTGAGAGTTGTGTGTTTTCGCAGTTTGGACGTACTCCAGGTTTTTGTGGTCCGTCCACACAGTGAACGGATGCTCCGCCCCCTCCAGCCAGTGGCGCCACTCCTCCAGGGCTAGTTTGACCGCCTGCAGCTCCCTATCCCCAGCATCATAATTTCTCTGGGCCTGGGACAGAGAGAAGAACGCACAGGGATGCACTCTCTGGTCCTAGGGGGTCCATTGTGAGAGAATGGCTCCCACCCCCAGCTCAGAGGCATCGACCTCCACAATGAACAGGAGCGACGGGTTTGGGGTTATTAAGATGGGTTCAGAACAGAACTTTTTCCTCAACTCGACGAACGCCGCCTCCGCGCGAGGAGTCCAAACAAAGCGCTGGAGCAGTCTATTTGGTGAGCGCCGTGATGAGTGCGACCACAGTGCTAAAGCTACGAATAAAACACCGATAAAAATTGGCGAACCCTAAGAATCTCTGCACTTGTTTAACAGATTCAGGGGTGGGCCAGTTCCTCACAGCTGTTACTTTAGCTGGGTCCATCTCGGTTTTTCCAGCTGACACAAGAAAACCAAGAAACGAAACTGAGTTTGCGTGAAAAACGCATTTCTCCGCCTTAACAAAAAGGCAAGCTTCTAAGAGACGCGTTAGAACCAGTGTCACGTGCCGAATGTGCTCAGAAATATTGGCAGAGAAAATTAAAATATCGTCCAGATAGACGAATACGAATTTCATGAGCAAAACTGCGGGGGCGTTGGTGAGGCTGAATGGCATGACCAGATATTCATAGTGGCCTGTGTGTGTGTTAAAAGCAGTTTTCCTCTCATCGCCCTCCTATATGCATACGAGATTGTACGCATTACGGAGGTCCAGTTTGGTAAACACTGACGCCGTCTGCAGGCGCTCGAATGCGGAGTTCATCAGCGGCAGGGGGTTTCTATTTTTAACAGTAATTGTGTTCAGCCCCCTGTAATCGATACATGGCCTTAAACTCCCGTCTTTTTTCTTTACAAAAAAAGAATCCCACCCCCGCCGGTGACGTAGACAGTCTGATGAACCCATTAGCCAATGCGTCGTCAATGTATTCCTTCATGGCCCCGCCCTCTGGCGCGGACAGTGAATAGAGCGCACCCCTGGGTGGGACTGTACCCAGATGAAGGTCGATCGCACAGTCATATGACCGGTGGGGAGGTAACGTGGAGCACAGTCATATGACCGGTGGGGAGGTAACGTGGAGCACAGTCATATGACCGGTGGGGAGGTAACGTGGAGCACAGTCATATGACCGGTGGGGAGGTGACGTGGAGCACAGTCATATGACCGGTGGGGAGGTAACGTGGAGCACAGTCATATGACCGGTGGGGAGGTAACGTGGAGCACAGTCATATGACCGGTGGGGAGGTAACGTGGAGCACAGTCATATGACCGGTGGGGAGGTAACGTGGAGCACAGTCATATGACCGGTGGGGAGGTAACGTGGAGCACAGTCATATGACCGGTGGGGAGGTAACGTGGTCGCCCGTTGCTTGCTGAATACCTCCGCCACCTCGCTATACACCCTCGGCAGATTAGATGGCAGTGGGAACGCAACAGCCCCCACCACCCCTCCTCACCCCCACTGGCCGAGTTCGGGAATCTCTGTGTCCCCAGTCTGTGACGTCACTACCCTCTCCCTCGTCAACAGGACGATTCCAGTCACAGACTGAATCCCACTCCAGACTCCTCCTGCTCCTCATCTGGTATCCTAACCCTAGGACTGGGGAGCCCCCTAGCCTCCTCCTCGTCCAACTCGGACCCTATGTCCGTCTCTACGGGAGGAGCAGAGGGAGTGTGCATCTGATCAGAGTGGCCAGCGCATTGTGGACCCCACTGGGACACCGGATTGCTCCGGTTCCCACAATTTATTTGGGGCTAATGTTTAGCTAGCCAGACATGGCCCGATACAATCGGGTATGCCGGGGACTCCACCAAAAAAAAAAAAACACGCTCCCGGTGCCCCAGAAACAACCCGCTCTGTCAGGTGACGCACAACGCCGGACCCCAACGGGCCTCCGTCAGGCGCCATGATGGATTGAGGCTGTGGCATGGATCGGACCGGCAGTTTTTTGTGCTTGGCCCACTGGCGGTCAATAAAGTTATCCACCGCCCCAGAGTCGATAAAAGCGTCAGCCCTCACCACAACCCCCTTCCACGTCAGTTCGACGGGGATAACTGTGCGAAAGCTAGTAACTTTAATAGGTCCCACTAGTGACTTTTGCTCCACTAGTGGGACTGCTCTTTTGCTTTCAGGTCGGGACAGTTCTTAATCTGATGCCCCGGCCGCTTGCAAAAGAAGCACAGCCCCTCTCTCCAAGATTGCCTCCTAGGGCGCCCCAGCATCGTACTGTCCAGCTGCATCGGTTCCTCCCCTTTACGTGCCCCCTGTCTCCCCTCGGCACCTTCAACCCTGCCTAGAGGGGATGGAGCCGATCAGCTGAATCAGCCCCTTCTGCCCGCTTTCTCTCTCTCCCGTGCCCGAACCTGGTTATCAATGCGCAGAAATCAGCAACCCCAAACTCCCGGGTGGTTCCATAGTGGCCAGAGCGTCCCTGACAGGGTCTGATAAGGCGCTGGTGAACAGGGTCATAAGCGACACTCCGAGTTCCCTGTTTCACCCAGGTTAACCGAGTCGCCGCCTCTTTGCGGGTGATGTCATGGTCAAATACTCGTGTCATCTCTTGCATGAGGAGCTGGGAGTGATTCATTAGGGGAGCCTGTGCCCGGATCAGCGGATCCGCCCAGGTCAGAGCCGTCCCGGTCAACAAGGATCAAATAAAGGCAACACGGGAATCCTCAGTGGAGAAACGTGGGGGCTGTGATTTAAAAAAAATGAGACACTGGGAAAGGAACCCCTTACATTTTTCCGACTCTCCCCCATAACGCAGCGGAAGCTGCAGCTTAGGCTCCCTGACTGCAGGTGTAATGGGCTGGTAAGAGGGTAAAACCGATGGGGGAAAAGTGGACGGTTGGGGGGTGTCAGTGGCTGATGCCTGTGTCTGTGGTGAACGGAACTCACTCGCCAATTGCCAGAAGCTGCTGCTCACAACAAGCCAACAAAAATTAGTGCTGAAAACTAGCACTACAACCCCAGACCGGGAACAAAATAAAATAACAACCTAGTATAAAACACTAGGCAGGAAAACAAAGAACCATGAGATGCAGCTCAGGAAAAAACACAAACCAAAATACATGTACCGGGGACAACGTCCCTCACACACGAGCTGAAAATGAAATCAATCAAAACAAAGAACCTTTCGGAAGGCATCAGCCGTGCACACAGCACCAACAAGCAATCTTTTTGTTTTGTTTTTTAAATGAGACAGAAACCCGAACCTGCACGATACCTGACTCAATAAGGCACAGAGTCTTACCGCGTGCATACCGGCTTGGTGTCAGAGCGAACAATAACACCAAGCGTAGCCCGATTGTCCGTGAGTAATTGGGTCCGACCGAAAGTGGAACTGGTCGTAAGTCGGCCTATTTTAGAATTACCTTACATATATTATACTGTGTAATGATATTATAATCATCTTTAAGTCATATGAGCTTATATCTCCTGGAGCTATAAATGGGCATAGCCCCTCCCACCTGGCATGAACAAAAATGAAATAAAATCAATTAACAAAATAAAACAGAAAATGATCAAACAGAACATAACAAACATGGCCATAACAATAATGGTAAACAGCTAAACACACAAGAACAACAAGGGGGTACTAAACAGAAATTAAAACAATCATCCGTGTACCGTGAGAATTCCCCCCTTACACAAATCAAACAGGTGGTAGCTTCCGTTAACCCCCCTCCAGAAATACCGCCTGGTTCCCTTCACTTCCTGTTTGGTTGTGAGACCAGGATTGAACAGACCCAGGTAAACCTTTTGTTTTATGCGGTAAAACATTTTTTAAAGCACCCGCTGTGCGTTGTTTACTCCCGCTCAGTTTAAAATGTAAAGCGTGTTGTGTTGCGGTGTTTGTGTTGCATGTCTGTAACAGTGTAAGTCTTGTCGCGGCGCTAGTCTGTGACATTTCCCCCTCCTTCTCCTGATGCCACTTGAGGTGTCCTTGAGAGGAAGTCCCCTGTACAGTTCTGGGCCCCTGCTCTGTACAGGACCTCAAAGTCAAACGGCTGCATCGCAAGGAACCACCTGGTTATCCTGCCACTTGTGTCCCGCATACGCCCCAGCCACGACAACGCCCGATGGTCCGTTTCCAAAACAAACTTTCTACCTAAGAGGTAGTACCGCAGAGTCCAGTGCCCACTTAATAGCCAGGCACTCCTTCTCCACAGTCAAGTATTTTGACTCCCGTGGAAGGAGCTTCCGGCTGTTGTATGCAATGGGCTTTAGTTGTCCTGGCTCACCTTGCAACAGCACAGCCTCAAGACCATGCTCTGATGCGTCAGTCTGCACTGTAAAAGTCTTTTCAAAGTCTGGACTCTGCAGAATTGGCTCTGAAGTCCTGAAAAGCCAACCTTCAGTCCTTTGTCCATGTCCAAGTGCCCAAGTGTCCAAGTGCACCCTTAACCAGGGTGCACTTGTCAGGGCGAATGGTGAGCCCTCCCAGGTGTGGCTGTAGACGACATTGTCGTCAAGCTAGGCGGCAGCAAAACCCTCAGTCCCCCTCAGGCTACGGTCCATCATCCTCTGGAATGTCGCAGGAAATACTGTTTGGTGACCTCCTCTTCTTCCTCCACAGCGCGACCATACAGGAACTGCTGTGGTGTTTCCGGTGTTGATGGTGGTGACCAGGCATGCCATGTTGACCTTCCTGAAGTCCATTGGGCCATTCCTTCAGCATGTTGATGTGGAAGGTCTGCAGCGGCTGTTGGCGAGCTGGAATGCAGACCTCGTATGTCACCGGCCCCATCTTCCGCTTGACCTGGTAAGGGCCCTGCCACTGAGCCAACAGCTTGTTTTCCTCACCTGGCTCAAAGCTCCGTGACCTGGCCTCCCTGTCGTACCAGACCTTCTGTCTGGCCTGCGCCCACAGTAGGTTCTCTCGTGCGAGGGCTGTGGTCTTCTCCAGCTGCTCCCTCATCTTGAGCATGTAAGAAACCACGTTCATCCATCCGCTCCCTCCCAGCTCTCCCGCAGCACATCCAGGGGTCCTCGGACCTGACGATCTTAGAGGAGCTCGTATGGTGAAAATCCTGTTGACGCTTGAGGCACTGCCCGGTAGGCGAACAGGAGGAAAGGCAGCCACTTGTCCCAGTCTTTGCCTGTTTTGGAGGCAAACTTGCGCAGCATGCACTTCAAGGTGGAGTTGAATCGCTCAACCAAGCCATCAGTTTGAGGGTCAGTGAGAACTTCTTTTGGAATGCCTACTTGTGAAAAAAAAACGCAGGAGCGCACTAGCTACTTGCTTAGCAGTGACCTCTCTTAGTGGGTAAGCCTCAGGGTACCAAGTAGCATAGTCACAGACAACTAATCGGTTTCCTGTCTGACTCCTCTCTACTGGGCCTACTACATCCACTCCAATACGCTCAAATGGTGTATCTATTACAAGAAGTGGGATGAGTGGTGCACGAGCTGAAGCTCTTCCTCCGGTACGTTGGCATTCTGGACAGGTTTTACAGTACTCCTTAACCTCGTTAACATTTTGGGCCAGTAGAAACTTTTTGAAATGCGCAACAGTCTTCATGTGTGCCAAGTGTCAGACTGAGGGATTACATTTACATTTACATTTTAGTCATTTGGCAGACGCTTTTAATCCAAAGCGACTTACAAGTGCATAGGTTCTACCACAAGTCAAAGCATCACATCCAGAACTAGAAAAATACACCTGGACTGCTGTTCTAAACATATAGTCGTCATCATAAGTGCAGTTTTTTTTTTTTTTTTTTTTTTTTTTTTTTGGGGGGGGGGGGGGGTTAGACAGGGATAGGGGTATCAGAAGGGGGGGGCAGGGTAAATCAGGAGGGGGGACTAAGGTAGAGTTTGAACAGGTGTGTTTTGAGTCTGCGTCGAAATAGGGGGAGGGATTCTGCTGTCCTGACAGTGGTAGGCAAGTCATTCCACCACTGAGGAACCAGAACGGAAAACAGGCGTGAACGTGCAGCTCGACCGCCAGGTGCCCGTAGAGAGGGAATCGTAAGGCGACCAGAGCTGGCAGACCGGAGTGGTCTAGCTGGGGAGTAGGGAGTGATCAGGGATTGTATGTAATGTGGGGCAGTCCCCTTAGCAGCCTGAAATGCCAACACTAGGGCCTTGAATCGGATGCGTGCGGCAATAGGAAGCCAGTGGAGGCCAATGAGAAGCGGGGTGACATGAGCCGACCTGGGCTGACTGGTGATCAAGCGGGCTGCAGCATTCTGGACCAGCTGGAGGGGCTTGATGGCGCACGCTGGGAGACCGGCTAGGAGGGAGTTGCAGTAATCCAGGCGGGAAATGACGAGCGCCTGGACTAGGAGCTGGGTGGCTTTCTCCGTCAGGAGATGACGGATGCGGCGTATATTAAACAGAAAGAACCTGCAGGTTCTGGCAGTGGAGGATACTTGTGGAGCCAGGGAGAGGCAGTTATCAAGAGTCACCCCAAGATTCTTTGCCGTACGGGAGGAGGAAACTACAAAGTCCTCCACAGTCAGTGAGAGGTCGATTGACGGAGAGGACTTAGCAGGGATGTAGAGAAGCTCAGTTTTGGCAAGGTTGAGCTTCAGGTGATGGGAAGTCATCCATGCAGAGATATCAGCCAAGCAGGCAGAGATCTGTGTGGTGATTTGGGTGTCAGGGGGGAAGGAAATGAAGAGTTGGGTGTCATCAGCGTAGGAGTGATAAGAGAAGCCGTGGGAAGAGATAACAGAACCAAGAGACATGGTGTATAGCGAGAAGAGGAGAGGCCCAAGAACCGAGCCCTGCGGGACTCCAGTTCGTAGGGGTTGAGGGTCGGAGAGTGCGCCCCTCCAAGTCACCTGGTAGGAGCGACCAGAGAGGTAGGAGGAGAACCAAGCGAGTGCAGAACCTGTGACACCCATCCCAGACAGCGATGAGAGCAGAATCTCATGGTTGACTGTATCGAAGGCGGCCGACAGGTCGAGGAAGATGAGGACAGAGGAGAGGGATTTTGCTTTAGCAGAGTGGAGTGCCTCAGTGACCGCGAGCAGGGCGGTTTCAGTGGAGTGGCCACTCTTGAAGCCAGACTGGTTGGGGTCATGGAGATTGTTGTGGAGAAGATAGGTGGACAGTTGGGAGCAGACCGCCCGTTCCAGGGTTTTAGCGAGAAAGGGAAGAAGAGAGACAGGCCGGTAGTTGTTCAAGGCAGAGGGATCGAGAGTAGGTTTTTTGAGGAGGGGAGTGACTCTGGCCCTCTTCAGGGAAGAGGGCATGGTGCCGGAAGAGAGGGAGGTGTTGATTAGAGAGGAGAGAAAAGGGAGAATGTCCTCAGATATAGATTGTAGGAGGGGAGAGGGGATGGGGTCAAGAGGACAGGTGGTTGGGCGGTGGGAAGTAAGGAGTTTCAGCGTGTCGGCGTCAGAGAGGGGAGAAAAGGAGGTTAGGGAGTTGGGGAGGGTAGGAGGGTCAGCAGGGGTGGAGGGTTGGGAGAAGGAATTGCGAATAGCATCGACCTTCTTTTCAAAGAAGGAGACAAAGTCATCAGGTGTGAGTGATGAGGGGGGTGGGGGGGGAGGGGGGGCCAGAAGAGAGGAGAAAGTTGAAAACAGTTTGCGGGGATTAGAGGCGGCCGCGTTAATTTTCGAGTGAAAGAAGGAAGATTTAGCTAGAGAGACAGAGGAATGGAAAGATGATAAGAGGGCATGGAAGGAAGCCATATCACTGGGGAGACAGGACCTTTTCCATTTTCTCTCCGCCGCCCGCAGTTCGGTTCGGACAGCTCGTAGAGCATCAGAAAGCCAGGGACTGGGGGGGGAGGCCCGAGCTAGTTTGGTGGTGAGGGGACACAGAGAGTCAAAGGAAGATGAGAGGGAGGACATGAGAGTTGTAGCCGCATCATCGGTAGACAGTCGAGAGAAAGACTCCGCAGATGGTAGGGAGGAGAGGATTGTAGATGAGAGGGTGGAGGAAGACAGGTGGCGTAGGTTCCGTCGACAGGTGACAGTGGACGGTGGGAGAGATGGATGGGTGTTAGAGGAGAGTGGAAGAGAGAAAGAGATGAAGGAGTGGTCAGATATATGGAGTGGTGTTACAGAGAGGTTGGTTGTTGTGCAGCTCCTTGTGAAGATGAGGTCAAGAAGGTTGCCTGCTTTGTGGGTGGGAGGGGAAAGAGTGAGGGTAAGGTCAAAAGAAGAGAGGAGGGAGAGAAAGGTAGACTGGGTGGACTCTGAGTTGAGGTTGAAGTCACCCAGGAGGATCAGGGGGGTGTCATTGACAGGTGAGGAGCTGAGGAGGATGTCCATCTCATCCAAAAAGTTCCCCAGAGGACCCGGGGGGCGATAAACAACAATGATAAACAGTTTGCACGGCAGAGTAACAGAAACCGCATGAAATTCAAAAGAGGAGAAGGAGAGGGATGAGGAGAAGACACTAGATCTCCATGAGGATGAGATCAGGAGACCTGTGCCACCTCCTCTGCCAGAGGATCTGGGTGTGTGGGAAAAAGAGAAGGCAGAGGAAAGGGCAGCCGGGGTGGCCGTGTTCTCAGGTGAGAGCCACGTTTCAGTTAAAGCAAGAAAGTCAAGGTTGAGGTGGGAGGCATAGGCAGATATGAAGTCTGCTTTCTGGACGGCGGACTGGCAGTTCCAGAGGCCACCAGCCACACAGAGATCAATACCAGGGGATCTGGGAGGGAAGATGAGGTTAGAGATATTCTGCCCATGTTGGCGGGAGGCAAACCTCCTACCTGACTGGGACCTGGGGAGAGGAGAGAGGACAGGGATGGGAAGGAAACACATGGAGGGATGGAGTGCCCTAGCTCTAGGACCTCATTCCTACATAACTCAGGCAGCACTAACTTTCCCATCATCACTCTTTCTATAGAGCAAACCATTCTCAATGACATAACTCTCCATTCCTAGGAGATTACTGCTCCTATCCCCAATGTGCTTAAAACAGTTCGCTAAGGTGGGGTCACTGCAAAACCCCCGACGTGTTCGAAGACATACCAGTGCACGTCCCATACAACAGGCAGGAGAAGTACGAAGTGCAAAGTCTTTCGAAAGTCTGGGTCCTGATCCTGCCCCAGATTCCCAAACCAATGCAGGTGTTCAAAGAGCTCATCAACAGCAAGGAGGAGGGATCAAATCCCGCAGAAAATGAGATGGCTATATTTAGGGCATGAGTGGTAATTATAATCTATATTACTTGTAGAAGTAGGAAAAGTAGTACATAGAAGCTCAACGTTAGTGAAATGAAAGTTTCCTTTCATTTTTATGTCTTTTATTTTTTAGTAAGATACTATATACGATATAAATAAGTAGGAGACTTTAGGGGTGCTCGTACCCATTGTATTAATGGAAGTTCAGTAGCTTTTATCTCCATGAAGGGGGAGCCATAAGATAAGGTAAAGGCCAAAGAAGAGGATGGGTATTTGAGAGGTGTACCTTGACTTTTAAACATCATGGTGGAAAGGTAAATTAGAAAGAGCTAAAGGGGTATATGTAACTTGCATGTCATCAGCAAACTGAAAGATGATATTTACACTGTAATCTGTATAACTCTATTCTTTTGATTGATTATAATAAAGTATATCTTACTATAATCATAACTGATAAAGATTCTTTAGAGGAATATATTGAATACAGGACATCGTATACCAGATTTGCATCACACCCTTCACTTCGAGACTGGGCTGGAAGTTCAGTAGAACTTACCAGGGCTCCAGAACGTTCGGAGTACTTGAGTTCGTCCCCGAGACACGTCCTCGTGGGGTACTGCTCGTGGGAACGTGAGGTCTGAGCTCGGCAAGGGGTCCGTGGCTCACGACAAAGGTACATGAGTTAGACAGGAAAACATGTCAGACGACATTCTTACATTGTAACACTATAAAATGACTATATAATTTTGGTGGCTAATATAATGCTAATGGCTTACAATGAGCAAAAAATCAAGGCTATGGTATAATCATATATAATTATTCCCCTAGTAAAAATAACGGTAAAAATCACTTGAAAATAAATAAAATAAATATCTTAAATAAGTAAATGGTTGGCATTTATATAGCGCCTTTATCCAAAGCGCTGTACAATTGATGCTTCTCATTCACCCATCCATACACACACTCACACACTGACGGTGATTGGCTGCCAAGCAAGGCGCCGACCAGCTCGTCAGGAGCATTTGGGGGTTAGGTGTCTTGCTCAGGGACACTTCGACACAGCCCGGGCGGGGATCAAACCGGCAACCCTCCGACTGCCAGACGACTGCTCTTACTGCCTGAGCCATGTCGCCCCTTATAGTACCGTCACAAGGTCTGTGTTCATCTTCATCTCCTGCATTTCATTCTTATTCTGGTTACCTGTTATCAAGATGCCAGTGCAAGACATTAAATACTAAGAGTATCATGATCGACTGAAGTACTTAGTTCATTCATTCATTCATTATTCTAACCCGCTTATACTGAACAGGGTCGCAGGGGGGCTGGAGCCTATCCCAGCATACATTGGGCGACAGGTCGCCAGTCCATCACAGGGCACACACACCATTCACTCACACACTCATACCTACGAGCAATTTAGACTCTCCAATCAGCCTAACCTGCATGTCTTTGGACTGTGGGAGGAAACCGGAGTACCCAGAGGAAACCCACACAAACACGGGGAGAGCATGCAAACTCCACACAGAGAGGCCCCGGAACACTGGGATTCAAACCCAGGACCTCCTTGCTGTGAGGTGGCAGTGCTACCCACAGCACCATCCGTACCGCTAAGGTACTTAGTTGCCATCCACAAAAAACAACTGAATGTACACTGGAAATTACATAGTGGGCATTTATCGTCAAGTCAACTTTATTATCCCACAATGGGAAAATGAATTTGCCTCAACACTACAATACAAAATGAAACCAAAAGCATTAACATACAAACACAAAGAGGAAATACATTCAGCTCCAGCACACATCATACCTGGGAAATAAGAAAGCATAACTGGGCTATGACTAATGTTGCTCTGTGTGAGAGCTCATTACACAGACGGACCCCTGCTGGGATAAAGGAGACCGCATAGCGTTTAGTCCTTCTCCTGTGCTGCAAGAGCCCCCACTGTCCCTATGGCTGTGCCTGCTCAGCTGGCTCCAGTCACCAGCAATCTGTGTGACCTTATTTTCCATGAGTTTAACATCCAGTTCCTCAACAGAGATCTGCTCTATGCCAACAACCCGACTAGCCAGTCGCACTACTCGCTCCAGTTTGGTTATCGTTAACAAACTGTCTATTCCCTGCTGATTCTGTTTGCTGGCTATTGACCTTCGCTTCTATACTCTGCGATCAAGTTAATAAAAACTCTGAACTTACTCCTGTGGTGTCGCTACCTATTGTACATAAAACTGTTGTGTACACACAAAAAAGGGCTTAAAATGTGCATACGGCATTTTTTATGAAAAAAATTACCTGATGAGGAAATGCACATGCGTGCATTTACCAATTTTGGAGGCAGAGGGAAATAGTGACTGCAGACAAAGTAGTTAAATAAAGAAAATGTGTTCAAATGACAATTTCAATTATTTAGACTCAGAAGCCTGCAAGCCTGAGTAATTGTTTTGTTACCAATAAAGCACATAACCTTAACACATAAACAACTTTTTTTCATCATGGACAGGGGGCATTCATTACTCCACACTGCTTAATTCAAAGTGTTAAGCAATTCCACTCATTGTGAAAGGGTTATGAAATGGCTGGGTGATGACTGTTGGGAAATGGACCCCTGAAACTGGTTGTTGGATAATTGACCACTACAGGGCTCCGGTCAGAGAGCACAGAGTCATCAGTTTGATTTAAACTCTTTACTTGCAGAGTGTCAGCAGAGCCAGTAGTACAAATAGTACAACACAATGGATGCATATTGTTATAGTTTCTGAAATAAAACACAAATAAACAAATACATGAATATTTGAATTGTTACTGATAACCAACATCAACTAAAAGCATTCAAGGACTGTATTGATTTGCATCCTCTCTGGATGAATACTAACTTCAATTGTTGCAGTATTGTTATAATAACACTAAAATCACGTTAACTGTGTGCTTATGGTGATACAGGGCAAGCTAGCTAAACTAGCCAGTTAGCTAGTACCTTGCAAAGCTAGTTTCCGAACAGGAGAATTACTGAACTGAGACTTTCCTAACAGTAAGTGGTACAATGAATATGCTTAACATTGACTAAACAATGCAAAGTCATGAAATACGGAAAAAGAATCATGTTATTGTCAGGGTTGGGAGGTAGTACCGGGGTTAATTATTTTCACCTGGTTCTCATTAGTGCCAACGGGGTGTCTACCTCCAGAAGGTATTTAAAGCCCTCTTTGACCATCGGTCGACGCTTTGGTGTCACTGTTCGCTCTGTCACCAAGCTGGTAAGCACACGGTAGACTAAGTGGTTATATGAGTCAGGTATGGTTTTGGTTTTCGCATTCATTTAAAAGAAAAAAGGTAAGGAAGGTGTTCTGCTCGCTAGTGTTGTGTACACTGCAAACGCCTGCAAGGTTTCCCTTTTGTTTTCAAGCTCGTGTGAGCCTGTGGGTGAGGGACGTTGTCCCCAGTATGTATTTTGGTTTGTGCGTTTTCCTGAGCTGCGACTCACAGTTCTTTATTTTGTTTACCTAGTCTTTTATACTAGGTTGTACTTTTATTTTGGGATCCCCGGTCCGGGGTTACAGTGCTTGCCTTTTAGCACTCATTTTGGTTGTGTTATTCGTGCTGGTTTTTAAGGGTTGCTTTATTTTCCTTAGCCATTTTTTGGGGCTATTTTCTTTATTTATTTGCTGTCTCCGAATTGTTTTCCGTTTCCTCTACCTCCCAGGGTTTAGTGGCGGACACGTTCGCGTGCCCGATTACAAGGGATTACCCTTAGTCGCGCCTGGCTCTCCGCCATTCCTCAACGTCACCAAACACCAAAGCCATCATGGAGAGACCAGCGACTAGTGCGGTAGTCGAGATAGGGGATTCCCCACTTCAAGCAGTGGTAGCTGCTCAGCAGGCTGCACTGGTTAGGCAGGAACAGGGGTTGCATGCGTTGCATGCGCAGCAGGCTGCTACTGCCGAGCAGCAGACTATGGTGTTCCAGCGCAGGCTGAAATATTGGCCAGATTATGTCCGCAGCAAGATTTGCTGTTGGGGCTGTGTTCGGCAATTGGCAAGCGAGTTCCGTTCCTCATATGCACAAACACCATCCCCTGACACCCCTCAACTGCTCACTCCCCCCAAACCGGTCTTACCCATTTACCAACCAATTACACCTGTGGTCAGGGAGCCTAAGCTGCAGTTGCCGCTGCAGTATAGTGGAGAGGCGGGTAAATGTAGGGGGTTCCTATTTTTTATATTCCTATTCCTTTTTTAAATCACAACCCTCACGCTTTTCCACTGAGGATTCCCGTGTTGCCTTTATTTGATCCTTGTTGACCGGGACGGCTCTGACCTGGGCGGATCCGCTGATCCGGGCACAGGGTCCCCTAATGAATCACTCCCAGCTCCTCATGCAAGAGATGACACGAGTATTTGACCATGACATCACCCGCAAAGAGGCGGCGTCCCGGTTAACCTGGGTGAAACAGGGAACTCGGAGTGTCGCCGGGTTCTCGGTAGAATTTCAGGCTCTGGCAGGGGAGACGGGATGGGCGGACAATCCGCTCATGACCCTGTTCACTATTATCAGACCCTGTCAGGGACGCTCTGGCTACCATGGAACCACCGGGGAGTTTAGGGTCGCTCATTTCGGCAGCGATCCGCATTGATAACCGGGTTCGGGAACGGGAGAGAGAGAGCGGGCAGAAGGGGCAGGCCCAACTGGTCGGTTCCGTCTCCCCTAGGCAGGGTTGTAGGTGCCGAGGGGAGACCAGGGGCACATAAACGGGAGGAGTCGATGCAGCTGGATGGTACAACGCTGTTACGCCCTAAGAGGCAATCCTGGAGAGAAGAGCTGTGCTTCTTTTGCAAGCGGTCGGGGCATCAGCGAAAAAACTGTCCCGACCTGAAAGCAAAAGAGCAGTCCCATTAGTGGAGTGAAAGCCACTAGCATATGAAAGCATACGTGAGGGCAATGAGTGGAAAACGGCGTTTAACACGCACACAGGCCATTATGAATATCTGGTCATGCCGTTCGGTCTCACCAACGCCCCCGCAGTATTTCAGGTGTTCATTAACGATGTGCTCAGGGAGATGCTGGAGAAATTCCTGTTCGTTTATCTGGACGATATTTTAATTTTCTCCTCCAATATCTCTGAGCACATTCGGCATGTGACACTGGTCCTGACATGTCTTTTAGAGGCTCGCCTGTTTGTCAAGGCGGAAAAATGTGTTTTTCACGCGAATTCTGTTTCGTTTCTCGGGTTTGTGTCAGCTGGTAAAACCGAGATGGACCCAGCGAAAGTGACAGCTGTGAAGAATTGGCCCACCCCGGAATCTATTAAGCAGGTGCAGAGATTCTTAGGGTTCGCCAATTTTTATCGTTGGTTCATTCGCAACTTTAGCACTGTGAGAGCATTGCGCCTAGAGCCGGATCCAGGAGGGGGTCCGCCTCACTGCCTCTTCGTGCCCGCTGGGGTCCGGCCCCAGGTGCTGCAGGGGGGCCGCCTCACTGCCTCTTCATGCCCGCTGGGGTCCGGCCCCAGGTGCTGCAGTGGGGACATGCCTCACTGCCTCTTCATGCCCGCTGGGGTCCGGCCCCAGGTGCTGCAGTGGGGACATGCCTCACGGCTGGCAGGGCATCCCGGGGTTCACCGCACCAGGGATTTTTTGTCCAGGCGGTTCTGGTGGCCCGGGATGGAAAAAGACGTCCGGGAGTTTGTGGTCGCCTGTTCGGTCTGTGCCCGCGAGCCCTTTTAGTTATTTTAGTCGTGGTAGACTGGTTTTCCAAGGCAGCTCATTTTGTTGCACTACCGAAATTACCGGCGGCAGCGGAAACCGTGCGGTTGGTGGTCGATCATGTTTTTAGGTTACACGGTCTGCCCCAGGACGTGGTGTCTGACCACGGACCCCAGTTCGCTTCTCGATTCTGCCATTGCGGGTCGAGCTTGCCCCTCGCTACGTGGGCCCATTAGGAAATCATTAGGAAAATCAACCCGGTTACGGTGCGCCTCCAACTGCCTCAGTCCATGAAAATTCACCCCACCTTCCATGTCTCCCGCCTTAAACCGGTGCTGGTAAGTGCGCTGGCCCCGGTGGAGGTCCCTCCACCCCCTCCACGATTAATTGACGGGGGCCCGGTCTATACGGTGCACCGCAACCTGGCTGAGCGCCGCGTGGGCAGGGGAAAACAGTACCTCGTGGACTGGGAGGGCTATGGTCCCGAGGAGCGCTCTTGGGTCCCCTCTAGGGACATTTTGGACCCAGAGCTCATCCACGAATTCCGCAGACGGGGGGGCTGAAGGATCGTCTGGGGCCGCTCCTTAGTAGGGGGGTCCTGTCAGGGTTGGGAGGTAGTATCGGTCGTAGCCACCAGGGGGCTTTATTATTTTCACCCAGTCCTCGTTAGTGCCAAGGGAGCCTTACCTCTGGAAGGTATTTAAAGCACACGCTGACTATCGGTCGACGCTTTGGTGTTCACTGTTTGCTCTGTCACCAAGCTGGTGAGCACACGGTAGACTCGGTGTTATATGAATCAGGTATTGTGCTGGTTTTGGGTTTCGCATTCATTTAAAACAAAAAAGGTAAGGAAGATGTTCTGCTCGTTAGTGTGTGTACTCTGCGAACGCCTTCCTATAGGTTCTTTTGTTTTTCTCTTTTGTTTTCAAGCTCGTGTGAGCCTGTGGGTGAGGGACGTTGTCCCCGGGATGTATTTTGGTTTGTGCGTTTTCCTGAGCTGCGACACACGGTTCTTTATTTTGTTTACCTAGTCTTTTATACTAGGTTGTACTTTTATTTTGGGATCCCCGGTCCAGGGTTACAGTGCTTGCCTTTTAGCACTCATTTTGGTTGTGTTATTCGTGCTGGTTTTTAAGGGTTGCTTTATTTTCCTTAGCCATTTTTTGGGGCTATTTTCTTTATTTGGTCGGAGCTGTCTCCGAATTGTTTTCCGTTTCCTCTACCTCCCAGGGTTTAGTGGCGGACACGTTCGCGTGCCCGATTACAAGGGATTACCCTTAGTCGCGCCTGGCTCTCCGCCATTCCTCAACGTCACCAAACACCAAAGCCATCATGGAGAGACCAGCGACTAGTGCGGTAGTCGAGATAGGGGATTCCCCACTTCAAGCAGTGGTAGCTGCTCAGCAGGCTGCACTGGTTAGGCAGGAACAGGGGTTGCATGCGTTGCATGCGCAGCAGGCTGCTACTGCCGAGCAGCAGACTATGGTGTTCCAGCGCAGGCTGAAATATTGGCCAGATTAGGTCCGCAGCAAGATTTGCTGTTGGGGCTGTGTTCGGCAATTGGCAAGCGAGTTCCGTTCCTCATATGCACAAACACCATCCCCTGACACCCCTCAACTGCTCACTCCCCCCAAACCGGTCTTACCCATTTACCAACCAATTACACCTGTGGTCAGGGAGCCTAAGCTGCAGTTGCCGCTGCAGTATAGTGGAGAGGCGGGTAAATGTAGGGGGTTCCTATTTTTTATATTCCTATTCCTTTTTTAAATCACAACCCTCACGCTTTTCCACTGAGGATTCCCGTGTTGCCTTTATTTGATCCTTGTTGACCGGGACGGCTCTGACCTGGGCGGATCCGCTGATCCGGGCACAGGGTCCCCTAATGAATCACTCCCAGCTCCTCATGCAAGAGATGACACGAGTATTTGACCATGACATCACCCGCAAAGAGGCGGCGTCCCGGTTAACCTGGGTGAAACAGGGAACTCGGAGTGTCGCCGGGTTCTCGGTAGAATTTCAGGCTCTGGCAGGGGAGACGGGATGGGCGGACAATCCGCTCATGACCCTGTTCACTATTATCAGACCCTGTCAGGGACGCTCTGGCTACCATGGAACCACCGGGGAGTTTAGGGTCGCTCATTTCGGCAGCGATCCGCATTGATAACCGGGTTCGGGAACGGGAGAGAGAGAGCGGGCAGAAGGGGCAGGCCCAACTGGTCGGTTCCGTCTCCCCTAGGCAGGGTTGTAGGTGCCGAGGGGAGACCAGGGGCACATAAAGGGGAGGAGCCGATGCAGCTGGATGGTACAACGCTGTTACGCCCTAAGAGGCAATCCTGGAGAGAAGAGCTGTGCTTCTTTTGCAAGCGGTCGGGGCATCAGCGAAAAAACTGTCCCGACCTGAAAGCAAAAGAGCAGTCCCATTAGTGGAGTGAAAGCCACTAGCATATGAAAGCATACGTGAGGGCAATGAGTGGAAAACGGCGTTTAACACGCACACAGGCCATTATGAATATCTGGTCATGCCGTTCGGTCTCACCAACGCCCCCGCAGTATTTCAGGTGTTCATTAACGATGTGCTCAGGGAGATGCTGGAGAAATTCCTGTTCGTTTATCTGGACGATATTTTAATTTTCTCCTCCAATATCTCTGAGCACATTCGGCATGTGACACTGGTCCTGACATGTCTTTTAGAGGCTCGCCTGTTTGTCAAGGCGGAAAAATGTGTTTTTCACGCGAATTCTGTTTCGTTTCTCGGGTTTGTGTCAGCTGGTAAAACCGAGATGGACCCAGCGAAAGTGACAGCTGTGAAGAATTGGCCCACCCCGGAATCTATTAAGCAGGTGCAGAGATTCTTAGGGTTCGCCAATTTTTATCGTTGGTTCATTCGCAACTTTAGCACTGTGAGAGCATTGCGCCTAGAGCCGGATCCAGGAGGGGGTCCGCCTCACTGCCTCTTCGTGCCCGCTGGGGTCCGGCCCCAGGTGCTGCAGGGGGGCCGCCTCACTGCCTCTTCGTGCCTGCTGGGGTCCGGCCCCAGGTGCTACAGGGGGGACATGCCTCACTGCCTCTTCATGCCCGCTGGGGTCCGGCCCCAGGTGCTGCAGTGGGGACATGCCTCACGGCTGGCAGGGCATCCCGGGGTTCACCGCACCAGGGATTTTTTGTCCAGGCGGTTCTGGTGGCCCGGGATGGAAAAAGACGTCCGGGAGTTTGTGGTCGCCTGTTCGGTCTGTGCCCGCGAGCCCTTTTAGTTATTTTAGTCGTGGTAGACTGGTTTTCCAAGGCAGCTCATTTTGTTGCACTACCGAAATTACCGGCGGCAGCGGAAACCGCGCGGTTGGTGGTCGATCATGTTTTTAGGTTACACGGTCTGCCCCAGGACGTGGTGTCTGACCACGGACCCCAGTTCGCTTCTCGATTCTGCCATTGCGGGTCGAGCTTGCCCCTCGCTACGTGGGCCCATTAGGAAATCATTAGGAAAATCAACCCGGTTACGGTGCGCCTCCAACTGCCTCAGTCCATGAAAATTCACCCCACCTTCCATGTCTCCCGCCTTAAACCGGTGCTGGTAAGTGCGCTGGCCCCGGTGGAGGTCCCTCCACCCCCTCCACGATTAATTGACGGGGGCCCGGTCTATACGGTGCACCGCAACCTGGCTGAGCGCCGCGTGGGCAGGGGAAAACAGTACCTCGTGGACTGGGAGGGCTATGGTCCCGAGGAGCGCTCTTGGGTCCCCTCTAGGGACATTTTGGACCCAGAGCTCATCCACGAATTCCGCAGACGGGGGGGCTGAAGGATCGTCTGGGGCCGCTCCTTAGTAGGGGGGTCCTGTCAGGGTTGGGAGGTAGTATCGGTCGTAGCCACCAGGGGGCTTTATTATTTTCACCCAGTCCTCGTTAGTGCCAAGGGAGCCTTACCTCTGGAAGGTATTTAAAGCACACGCTGACTATCGGTCGACGCTTTGGTGTTCACTGTTTGCTCTGTCACCAAGCTGGTGAGCACACGGTAGACTCGGTGTTATATGAATCAGGTATTGTGCTGGTTTTGGGTTTCGCATTCATTTAAAACAAAAAAGGTAAGGAAGATGTTCTGCTCGTTAGTGTGTGTACTCTGCGAACGCCTTCCTATAGGTTCTTTTGTTTTTCTCTTTTGTTTTCAAGCTCGTGTGAGCCTGTGGGTGAGGGACGTTGTCCCCTGGATGTATTTTGGTTTGTGCGTTTTCCTGAGCTGCGACACACGGTTCTTTATTTTGTTTACCTAGTCTTTTATACTAGGTTGTACTTTTATTTTGGGATCCCCGGTCCGGGGTTACAGTGCTCGCCTTTTAGCACTCATTTTGGTTGTGTTATTCGCCCTGGTTTTTAAGGGTTGCTTTATTTTCCTTAGCCGTTTTTTGGGGCTATTTTCTTTATTTGGTCGGAGCTGTCTCCAAATTGTTTTCCGTTTCCTCTACCTCCCGGGGTTTATTGGTGGACACGTTTGCGTGCCTGCTTACAAGGGATTACCCTTAGTCGCTCCTGGCTCTCCGCCATTCCTCAACCTCACATGCCCACTCTGAAAGATGTTATCTTTGACATCTTACCTAACCTTTTAAAACTGTAATATACTCATTCTTCTTTACAGACTGAACAGCTGTGACCTAACAGAGGAGTCCTGTGATATTGTGGCCTCAGCTCTCCAGTCATCAAACTCACCCCTGAGAGATCTGGACCTCAGCAACAATAACCTGGGATATTCAGGAGTGAAGCTGCTCTGTGTTGGATTGATGAGTCCAAACTGTAAACTACAGATACTGGGGTGAGTAGTGCAACCTTAACTCAGTAGAATGAGTGATTATGGCTCTATGTAGTGAAATGATAAAAAGCTCTTTCTCTCTCAGTTTACTACTCTGTCCATCAGCATTCTTCTTTGCCCACATTAGTCTCATCCCTCTCTTCTTACTCCTGTCTAAAAACTCATGAGTCTTAGGGTTGCCAGGTTTGTGGTTCCTGACCAGAGTGTAAGGTTTCAGTGGAGTCTGTAGCATCAGGGCACAGGTGATGACTGGATGCTGGATGTCTGATTGATATGGTAAAAGACTGACCACCAGCAGAGTAAAATGTTTCAGGTCTGTCACACATTACAGTCTTCATCCATCTCCACTATTCACATTATCCTATGAACTCTTATCAAATCCTTAATTTTACCCCACTCTCTGATGAAAGGGAGCTGTACTCCTCACAATACAGCTCATTCCCACCTACAGAACAGGACTTTTCTGCTGACTGTAAACAGCTCATTCCCACCTTCAGAACAGGACTTTTCTGCTGACTGTAAAGAGCTCATTCCCACCTATAGAACAAGACTTTTCTGCTGACTGTAAAGAGGTGCTGCAGTTAGAGGTTGGTGATTGAGCCTGATAAGGTTCAGTCATTTTTTTAGACGCAAAGGAATAAAGAAAGCCAAAGGTCCAGATCACAATTCTGCCCTTCTTTTAGGGACATGTTCAGAGGAGATAACAACAGCATGGTGCAATGTCTTTCAAAAGTCACCTGATTCACATACCACCCCCACCCTGTGGAAGAAATACATTATTATTCCTGTCCCTAAAAACCATGTTCCTCAGTGAATAATGACTTTTGGCCCGTGGCACTAACCTCCATTGTTATGAAGTGTTTGGAGAGGATTATGGTGTCCCTGCTTAAAGAGGAGGTCAAATCTTTACTAGGTCCCTTTCAATTTGCTTCTACAGGCGCGAGGTACAGATGACACCATCACAACTACACACTTGGTCACCAGTGCCCGGTTGCATAAAACACCTTAAATGTAATTTCCCCTTAAGGTTTCCCTCAAGTTTCCCTTAAATTTAAGAGAGTTGAACAACAAACCCTTAAGTGTCTCTTAAGGCTTTCCTGTAGTGAAATGTCAGAAACCCTCAAAAACACCCTTAAGTATTGCATGTTCTCTTAAGTAATCCCTTTAAATCCGTTTGTTTTTGCCATTCGAGGAAGAAAATGTCTCTCCGCGAATTTTTCATGATAGAGAAAATGCTATAGACTACATGACAGACGAAAAGTTTATTCTTGAATATAGATTTGCACGCAAATCTATTTACGAGATTGCAAACAACCTGGAAGGCGAACCCAATATACCGTGTAGCCTATATATTAAAATGTTTCATTGCACTGCGTTGGAAAAGTAGGCAGTGCTAGGCCTACAGAGAAGAGAGTGATTATACTAGGCATACTCATTTATTTCATATTTCATAGCTAAATGACTCTCACTCTGCTACTCCATTGGCTCAGGTGTCCACTACTGAGTCCACTCTCTAAACCTCCTGGGATACCAGCCAGAACCGATGAGTCCTTCCCAAGAATGTATTTGACCATTTTCGTGGACTCCGATAAATCCGCTGGGGGCGGTCCACTCCCTATCAAACAATGTAACTTGCATTCGTTTGACTTCAACAGCGCCGTAGAATTGTAGCTGATCAAATGGGCTTCAAATGTTTAAAAAATAAATTTTAACGTCACTTGATCGAATATGGCTTGCTATAGTTATCTATGGGTATCTACCTAGTTCTCACTGGTTTTGCCCTCCTATAGCTAATTGCTACATTCTTTTTTTCGCAGATACGCATATTCTCATATTTTTTAACAACCTCCTGAATTGTCTTCACGGCTATATTTCTTGCGTTAATCTAATCTGTTATTTCCTCCCACATCTTCTGTTTTGAGTTCCCGTTTTAAAATGGTTTCTATTTTCACGTATTCCTCCGACAGTATACACTTCCCCTCATGCATCCAATTTGGTTTCCTTTTTTGTTTTCCATATTTTCCATTTTCGCAAAATAATATACAGTGGGCTCAAGAATTATTAGCACCCCTCACCAGCAATGCACAAACAAGGCTTAAAAAAAAAAGAATCATATAATTATAGAGAAAGGTAATACACCAACATATGCCAAATGCTGTACTTTATTCATGTTTCAATGGAAACAACCAAAATGATAATAATCATTTAATAAAAAATAAATTTCAACAAAATCAAGGTTTCAGAATTATTGGCACCCTTCACCTCATACTTAGTGCAACCACCTCTGGCAAGGATAACCGCATGGAGTCTCTTCCTGTCATTTTTGACAAGATTAAGGAACACATTTGGAGTGATTTTGGACCATTCCTCTTTGCATATCCTTTCACGATCCTTCACGTTCTTGGGTTTGTGCTTATCAACTGACCTCTTCAACTGAGCCCACAGGTTTTCGATTGGATTGAGGTCTGGTGACTGAGATGGCCATTGCAGAACATTGATTTTGTTGTCACGGGACCATTTCTGTGTGGATCTTGAGGTGTGTTTTGGGTCATTGTCTTATTGGAAAGTCCATCTACGACCAAGTCCCAGACTTTAAAATTGCCTGATAATTGCTGGAATTCATTATGCCATCAATCCTAACCAGTGCCCCTGGACCTCGGGAATTAAAACAGCCCTAAAACATGACTGACCCACCCCCATATTTCACTGTGGGTATGAGGTGCTTCTCCTTGTAGGCATCTCTGTTCCTATGCCAAACATGTGTTGGTCAGATACACGATGCTGTATCTGACCAAAACGTTCAATTTTGGTCTCATCTGACCAGAGAACCTTGTTCCAGTGGCGTCTGATGGTGCTTTTTGAAACCTGGTGACCCCAAGATGCCACCAAGGCCTGCAATTCTTTCACTGTGATCCTTGGGGAATTTGTTGCTTCTCTCACCATTCTCCTCAGTATCCTGCGTCCTCTACCCATGAGATTTTCAACAGTTCCATATCTTTTGAACTTTTTTATAATTGCTCTGACAGTGCTCAGTGGTATATTCAATAATTTGTAAATTTTCTTGTAGCCATTACCACGTTTATGAAGGTCTACAACCATCTGCCTCTTTTGAACTGCCAATTCTTTCGTTTTCTTCATGGTGTTGGATGACAAAGGGATGTGTTACCCCATTTTTATACCCTAGTGAAACAGGAAGTGATGTAATCATTCAATACAGTTCCTTAACACATAGATAAACTTAAATAAGTGGAATTTAATACCTGGTTTAATTTTGGTAGGTGTTATTTACAATAATCTTTAAGGGTGCCAATAATTGTGAAACATTGATTTGGAGGAAATAGATTCTTAATTAAATCAGTAAATGATTTTTGTTGGTTCCATTGAAACATTAATATAGCACAGTATTTATCACATGTTGGTATTTCGAGTTTGTCTATAAATATATTGTTTAGAATTTTTTTGAGTATTGTTTGTTCATTTTCTGTCAGGGGTGCCAATAATTTGAGCCCACTGTATATCTAGGCTACCATAGGTTAGTGGTTAAAACCTTAGTTTATTGTATAGCCTACAGTCAATGGTTGTAACTGATGAGGCAACGGATCCATGGTGACGGTCAAATTTTGCCACAGTAAAAGGTCAACCATTACATCAAAGCTCAAAGCATCAAACTGTTTCCGTTACCTTAGAAAAAGGGTTTATATGCAACACTCGCAGGTAATTCCCTTAGCTAAGGGGAAATCAACCTTAACAAAAGTGTTAAGGGAAACACTTGTTTTATGCAACCGGGCACGACTCTATGAACACTTACTGTTTGATTTTAGCTTTTAATACCCTGCAGCCTTACATGTTAGTTCAGAAACTGAAACATATGGGTGTTATATAACAAGAGGGTCATTTTATAACAAGAGGAACATTTTCTTTAACTAATAATGTCCAGTATGTGAAGGAGAATGCTGCTCTCAGAGCCAAGATAAGTCAGCACAGGGGCCCCTCAGGGTTGTGTTCACACTAAATACAGATGAGCACCAGCAGCCAACCTGGTGTAGGAACTACAACTCCCACAATCCTACAAGACAATTCCGCGACATCCACCCCGCATGACGTCTAGCTTGGTTCAGCCAATCCCGTAATGGCGGGAGCAATAAACCTTACTGTATAAGAGCAAGACATGTTCTCGGGATCCTTCTCTTCCTTCTTCTTTTTCTCCTCTTCTTCCACCCTTCCTCGACGCACCACTTTTGGCCATTCACTTCAGCTCATCTGCTCCGAGACTCGGACAGAGGCTGAATGCTGCACAGCGCACTACCAGGCCTACGGACACACCTCTCGTGGTAACTTTGTGGCCTATAGCGAGTGGAAACGCTACATCAGTTTACCCCTCCAAAGCTCACCAAAGAACAACAGCAACAAACTTTTCCACCCGGAAAAGGGACCAGCGAACATCCTTCCAGCAACCGAGCGGACCACACAACAACGCACGGCAAAGACGGGAACACCCCAGCTTTGCGCACCTCTCCAGGACACGCATTCACAGCACCATCGCGGCTCCTATAAGGACAGCACGTCTTTTGGATCCAATGGATATGGACTCAGTAAGAGAACAAACATTCAGGCATAGCCAGTGTTTAGTTTAGTCTTAACTGTTTTTGTGAATCTGTGTTCTATATTTGCCGTCTTATCATTGGAATGTATTTTGTTAGCTATATATACATGTACGTGAATTGATTTGCCGTGTTTCACGCATATATAGAGTAACTACGCAAGTCGTGTCTTCTCACAGCTAACTCTAACACTGACACACCCACTTTACTTTCCTTTGTTCAAGCGACACGCGCGCTTGCGCGCGCCCACACACATGCATGCACACACACACACACACACACACACCTTAACTTCCCCTACTAATTCCCGTTAGTTTATCTGTTCTGTATTTGTACGTTTGTTTAATAAATATATTTTATTAAACCCGGTGTCTGTTTTGGCGTCACATAGACAAGAGAGCTGAGTTAAAGCAGTCTTTCGAAGAACTTCCAACCTTCAGGTTATCGATATGTTCAATCATTAATATTGGTTATTTTAATTATTAATTAAAATACTAAATTTGTGGTTAGATATTTCTGATAACAGTAATTTTATGAGACTGATTACTTTTTGCAGTTATACTGCTACATAACATTAACTGGCGCCCCGGTTTTGTAGAGAGTAAAATCCCTACGTTATTTGGCGGCCCGTGCGAGGACCCTACACTGGGAACTGTGCCTAATGCACAGGGGCAGTAGCCTAGTAGTGTACCTGTCATTCTGCGATAAACAGGTTTGTGCAGTGGTGTGACTCAAACCATCTGATTTTAAATGTGAAATAGATGGTGTTTGACCCTACATCAATGGACGATCACAGGTCAGTTGTCATCCATGGCCAAGCTATCACAGGTTTTTTTTTTTTTGTATAGCGCATTTTATAGAGTAAGTTTATAGAGTAACAAAAGGGCAAAAACTACCAAAAAACATGGAACCGTACCGTAAAAATTACCGTAAGTTGTCAAGTGGTCTTATTTAAAGTACGATGTTACCACAATTAACATTTCTATTTTTGAAAGCATTCTTTCTTTACATCATTTTCACACCTGCCTAACATTTTTGCACAGTACTGTACATCAGGTTTTTTATTTTCAATAAACATCCAATAAAGCTCAAATTTGAAAAACCCTATGTAATTCCTGAGCTATTGAGTCATTCATCACAGTTCATCACTGAATTCACTTAATCCACTGAGACAAATAAGTGTGAATTTGTTCCTTTTTAATTCCTCATGAGCAAATTTGTATATGTTCAAGGCCTAGTGCCTGTGGCACAGTGCTTAAGGAGAGGTACCACAGGCGAATAGAACACTACCGTGCCGCCCTGATCTATATACAGTGCAGTCCGTAAGTATTTTGACAGTGATACAAGTTTAGGCTTGGTACTCCAGCGCATGTGAAATGAAAGATTTCAAGTGCAAACTGTTATCTTTAGATTGACCGTATTTGCATCCATATCAGGTGACCCGTATATGAATTACAAGCCATTTTATGCATAGTCCCCGATTTCAGGGTGTAAGGCCGACATCTGGCATTATAACTCAGGGCTGGTCAGCTTGCTGGCTTCCTCTGGTATTATGGAATATGTGGCTGTAAAGTAATTTAGGAGCATGCATCATCAACCCCCACTATCTCCACACCCATACGGGCAGGAGCCTGTGGGGGAAGACACAGGCCTCCAGCCGTAAAACTCCGGACGGAGCTACATCCTTTACAGCACAGGAAGGTTTCAGAGGGCAAGGCCTGTTAGGCCCTGACCTTCTCCTGAACCCCCCTTCATTGTTCTCTCCCTCTTTACTCAGTCACTAAATGATGTGTACAGCATTGGATGTTTCATGACAAAGTCAGTTTAGATAATGTTCATGTTTGGTATTATTCTGATTGTTTCAGTGCGACTGGTGCAATGGTTTTATTTCTGCAACAGCAAACCCTGTACATCATAACCAACCAGGAGAAGCTGTGTGGAGCTCTGCCCCAGTGAAAGCCATGTGCCTCAACCCCCCTGCGCTTCCTGGGGAGGCGTGGCTCCAAATTACAGATGGGTGACCCATTGTTAGAGTTAACATCAAAGGCCAGATTTTGGATTTAAGGACAACAAACTAAGCAATCTGGGAGAATGCAATCAGCCTCCCGTGCACTCCGTGCACGTAATTTCTACGTACAGGGTGTCTGTAGCCAGACTCCCGTATGTAGCTTTTATTACCAGGTATGACTTTTAAGACTCCGTAATTTGGTTTGCATTGTAATGTTTTTTATTTGGAACTAGTATGCAAATACGTGTATGTAACCTGCCTGGTAAAATAAACTGTTAAAACTTGATCTGTTTGGTTTTCCTTACTGACACTCAAAGTTATACAGGGAATGCGTGGTTTACCCCGTCAAACTGGTCTAGGGAGGATGAATATTTCCACTTAATGTATCACGGCGTATAGCACCCGTAGACCTATGTTGGTAAATCCCTCGCCTCCGCATGGTAGTTCATTCATGTCGAGCACAGCCGTAGCTAGGTTGGTCTGCTTGGGTCCCTAGGCTGTAAACAGATATACCCAAGAGTAGCTATTCCTGCGACCTCTGATGACTACAGATAGCTAGTCAGTTCGTGAGACGTGCACATTACGCGCGATGTGACATGCGGTGGTACCAGCAGAGGACTGTTCGGAGAGTAAATCTCAGTACAGGATTCCTATAGCGATCAAGTCAAAATTATAAATACAACATCCACTAAATGTGGACAACTAATCTAAATTATTATTCTAAAATGGAGTCAGATAAACGAAGGTGAATCTATTGGCCCTATTGTGGAGATTCTGGGTCAGCCCGGACCAGTAAAGAGCGGAAAGCAGAGTGGTACTACTGCCTTTGTATCGTGGTTTGTTTATTGGCTGATCTAGACTGTCTCCATAGGGGCCACTAATTTTTAACCCTATTAGTATTCGTTCAGCAACACCAGAAGGACGAGCACGCTGATACCTTCAGCCCTCGCTAAAATCCGTCGTTGGGTTAGCGTTGGGTTTTACAAGGGCACCATAACATTTGGAACAAACATGTGTTTACATGTGTTTCTGATTAGTCAGTGTGTTCAATCGCTTCCTTAGTGAACATATGTGTCACACTATGGAAGCATATCCGTGCCAGAATGAAAATGGCTTTTGTATTTTCATTTGAATTATGACATGGTGTTTAAGTATATGGAATGTAATTCCCGATTTGCATTTGCATTTCAATTTTGGCGCGCATATGCTTCCATATAGCACAGCCTACAATAGTGATGTGTGTAAATCATTCATTGTGTTGTTATTAGTTTGCTTAAATCATAGAATAAAACTACAGTTCCCATAATTCTGGGGGAGAAGAAAGGGTGAGGGAAATGGAGCCGGCGTTATTATGAGAGTGCAGAAGAAACTTTCCAATAATTGATTTCCTAACCGTGAGTTCAGCAACTCATGTTTGTTGAGGAGGCTAGGTGTTTACTACGTTAATAAAGATGCAGTTGCGAGGCGATAACACTGCTTATTTGTGAGTGACGCACACGTGAACTTTTAATGGATCTCAATTGACATTATAGCTGCCCAACAAAGGAATTCAGGCTGTCCTGAATGAAGATCACTCCCGCTCCAACCGACAGAGTAATGTACGAATTAATTGCAACAGATGTTCCTCTCCTTTTAACTTAGTCATGAACCAAATAAACATTTCAGCAACATATAGTTTTCCGAACATATACATATTACAAATTAAATAAATAATGGGCTTAATGGATGCCTTTATGTTGGAAGGTCCCTCGTCATAACACACTTATCCGCAGATGCGCAGAAACACATTCACATCAAGTAGTAAATTGTTATATCAAATTATCAATATTGGCATACAGCACAAATTAAATTATCTGTTCCCTTTATATATGCAAAGCACTAAATATACAGAACACAAAATCCATTCAAATATAGTTTTCCAGTATTTGGCTCTCACATTTCCGGCCCCTAATTGGAAGGCAAGCAGACTGACAATTACTCAATAAACAAAACTAGAGCCAAAGCAATTTCAAACATAAAGCATTATCCTATCAATGCAAAAACAAATGCTATAGTAAAGTACTGAACAAGTACAAACTTGTACTTAACTGTCCATCTCACAGATAAGACACAACTTGTCTACAGGTTTTTCAAGGATATATGTCTTCGTCTTGACCGGCACACGCCTCACAAGTCCTTTCGCATCAGGAATAACCTGAGCCACTCTTCCCAACAACCACGAGCTCCGCGGTGCTGTCATCCATGATCAGGGGTAGGTACTCACGTACCCATCGCTTCCAGAATAAGTCAGCGAGATATTGTATCTGCTTCCATCTTCTGCGGGCATATGAGTCCTCCTTGCTGAACAGTCCAGGCGGCATTACTGGTTGTTTCTTCATCAGTAGTAAATGGTTGGGCGTCAATGCTTCAAGATCTGAAGGACCGTCTGTTGTTGTTGTGAGTGGTCTGTCATTTAGTATGGATTCCACTTCACACATCAATGTCTGTAGACACTCATCATTAACTGTTTGTTCCTTGAGCACAGACCTCATCACCTTCCTCACAGATCGGATCTGCCTCTCCCAAACTCCTCCGAAGTGGGAGCCTGCAGGTGAGTTGAAGATCCACTGGATTCCTCTTTGCATTAGTGCATCTTGAATCTTCAACTGGTTCCACTGCTGAATAGCCTCTCGCAGCTCACGATCAGCGGCTACAAAATTAGTCCCATTGTCTGAGCGGATAACTGCTACTTGTCCTCTTCTGCGCAGAAAACGACGGATTGCATTCACACACGAGTCGGTATCAAGCGAATATGCTATCTCTATGTGCACAGCTCGCATAGTGAGACAGGTAAACAGGACACCGTATCTCTTCACTGTGCTGCGGCCCTGTTTCACGTCAAACGGACCGGAATAGTCCACCCCTACATTTGTGAAAGGGGGCTTGTCAGGTTCTAGCCTGTCTTGAGGTAAGTTCGCCATCATTTGTCCAAGGGTCTTGCCTTTGACTTTTCTGCAGACCACACATTTCGACAGGAACTTTCTCACCGTTGAGTTCGCTGAGGGGATCCAGTATCTTTGACGCAATCATGAGAACATGAAGTTTCTTCCACAGTGACCGATCTTCTCATGAGTGTCTCTCAGAATCAGTGGTGACATGCGAGTCCTTTGGGATAATAATTGGATGCTTCACATGCTCCGGCATAGCAGATGCGCAGAGACGGCCTCGGACCCACAGAACTCCATCCTGGATCACTGGGTCAAGCTTTGTTAAATGACTGCCCTTCTTCACGTTGCTGCCTTTCTTCAGCATGGACATTTCTTCATGAAACTGCTGATTTTGACTGAATCTGATGATCTCCATCTCAGCTCTTGTTAGACGTTCAACCGTCAAGACAGCCCGGCCTGGCGTCAACTTGCTGTTGTTCTGGTTGTCGGTTGTTGTTTGACCATTGGGATCTATCTTTCTTTCCCTGCAGCGCTGTAGCAGCATATCTTTCAGTCTAAGAATCCAGGCGATGGCCCTTTTCAACCTGTACCAGCTGGTTGATCAACTTGCTCACAGCATCTGTGTCTTCGACTGCGTGTGTAAGATGTACTTGACTTCACTTCTTTAGGTCTTTCTGGCCATTGACTCTCTGGTTCTCGCAGGAAAGCTGGACCATGAAACCAGCTAGGGCTCTTCATGAACTTGGTAGGTGTAAGCCCCCTGGAAGCACAGTCGGATGGGTTGAGTGAAGTATTGACGTACTTCCATTGGTGTGGCTTCGTTGCCTCTCTGATAGTGGCGACGTGGTTGGCAACGAAAGTCTTGAAACGTAATGTTTCATTTTCTATATATTTCAAGACAGTGGTGCTGTCAGTCCAGAAAGTTGAATCCCGAAGATCCATCTGGAGTTCTCTTTTCAACATCTTGTCGGTGTTCACTGCCACTACTGCTGCCGTCAACTCCATTCGAGGAATGGTTGTTTGCTTTGTTGGTGCAACACGTGATCTTCCCATCATGAAGGCGCAGTGAACCCGTCCATCTTCACTTGTCAGTCTGAGGTAGGAGACTGTCCCATATCCATATTCGGACGCGTCACAAAAATGATGAAGCTGTACTTCTGCGACTGGTCCGAAGTCCATTGGTCTCACACGTATGCTCACACTCACATCTGACAGCTGGTGAAGCTCTTGCAGCCACGTGGTCCATTTTCGGGCTAGCTGTTCCGGAATTTCATCATCCCATGCAAAGCCTTTCTTTGCACAGCTGTTGCATGAGCATCTTCGCAGGCAGGATTGCTGGGGCAAGGAAACCCAGAGGATCATAGATAGAGCTAGTTACTGAGAGGATTCCTCGTCTTGTGACAGGTCTGTCTTCCAGATTGATCCTGAATTTGAATGAGTCAGATTCAATGCACCACAACACTCCTAAGACCCTTTCAACAGGGAGAATATCATGGGTCAGATCCAGGTCTCTCTGGAATAGACGCGAGCAGCTTGCGACTGTTGCTCGTCCATTTTGTTAGGCGAAAACCTCCACCAGCGCACAATGCTGTGAGGTCTTCTCGCAGGGCGATTGCTTGAGTTTCATTGAAGACTGAATTTAAACAGTCATCGACATAAAAATGATTGAGAACTCTATTTACAGCCTCAGGGGAAGACTTACTGCAGTTCTCTTGTGCTGTCTTTTGGAGAGCGAAAGTGGCGCAACTCGGCGAGGAGGTCGCACCGAAGAGCTGCACGACCATCTTGTACTCGGCAATGTCCTGGGTGAGGTTTCCATTTGGCCACCACAGGAAGCGCAAGAGATCCGTGTCCTCTTCAGGAACCGGCACTTGGTGGTACATTTTGTCTATATCCGCCATCATAGTGATCGGCTCTTGTCTGAAGCGAGTCAATACTCCGATCAAGGTGTTTGTTAGATCTGGTCCTGCGCACTGTTTAATGAGACTCCTTGGTAACTGGCAGCACAATCAAACACCACATGGAGCCTTTTCTTTTGTGGGTGGAGGACTCCGTGGTGGGGTAGGTACCATACTTTGCCATCCTGGCGACTCAACAGTCTTGCAGGTACTTTTACTGCATATCCTGCTTCCACCATGTCACTCATGAAGCTGGTGTACTCTGCATGGAACTCGGGATTCCTTTCCAGCTTGATTTTGAGGTTTAGTGCTTGTTGCATAACAGCACTTCGGTTGTTTAGCATTAGGACACTTGCTTTCTTCAGTGGAAGATTTATGTAGGAATGTCCATCTGCGTAGCGTGCAGAGCCTGACCCAAAATCCATGAAGCGGTGGTCCTCTTGTGACACCTCCGTCTTGTCATCACATTTGCGTTCAGGAAAGTCATGGTTATACTGCTGGAAAAGCAGCTGTTCTATGCTCTCAGTCTCAACAGCAATTCTGTTCACTGCAGCACTTGACTGTTCGTCGCCATCTACTGTAGTGTCGTTTGGTTCTTCCAGCGGTCCATTCAGAATCCATCCAAGAGCAGTCCTGACCGCATATAGTCCGTTGGCTTGGCTATGGATCACCTTCCACGGCTCTAGAATCTTGTGCTCTCTTGCTCCGATGAGAAGTTCCACTTCAGCATCGATGTGAGACAACTTGACTTCGCTAAGGTAGTGGAATGTTCTTTGTGGAGACGGGAATGCTTCTTTGTGTGAACACCTTAGACAATTCAATGAAGTTATTGTCTTCTAAACCACTTATCTCCAAGTCAGTGAGGATGTAGCTCTCCACTCGCTTCTTGGAGTTGATGGTGCTCAGCATCAGCTCTGTCTTTCTGCCTTGTACGTTCAACCGCTCTGCTAGTGCCTTGGTACAAAATGTTGCAGAGCTGCCTGGGTCCATGAAAGTGTAGACCTCCACAGCTTTGTTGCTCTTCTTGTCTTTACTCTGACAGGCACTATAGCGAGCACAGTTGTCTCCGGCCCCAGTGCAAGCACTTGTCTCTTTGTGTTGCTGAACATCTGCACTGGCGGCGTTTCCTTTGGAGCTGGATTCATCATCATTCGTGGCGACTTCAGTTGCCTTCTCCTTTGCGCCTCTGTCTTGCTTTGCAAAGTGTAGCACACTGGGATGCTTCTGAGAACAGTGCTCACATGTCATTCTCTTTTTACACTCCGACAGCGACAGCTCACAAAAACACTGAGAAAGCGCTCAAAGCTTTTCCATCTTCCGATTTTATCACCGGCCACTTGAAAGCCTTGTCCATTTAAGCGGTGGCGATCTTCAGCAGGTCTCCATACCTGTCGTGAAGCAGCCTCACTGCCTCTGCATACCCGCGCTCTGCAGTCATATGATGGCAGCTCTTCACGAGGTCCTGTGGCTCACCTCTGGTGTACTGCTCTAAGAAGTACAGTTTGTCAGCATTGCTGTCAGCTCGTGCATCAATAGCATGAATGAAGGCTCTCATAAACGATCTGAACTCTTGTGGTTCTCCACTGAACACTGGCACTTCTCTTTGAGGTAAGCGAGACAGCTCCTGGTTCTTCGCAAGCATTTCAGCAACGTCCGTTTGTCTCTGCATGAGCCGATATATTTCTCTTGCACTGTCATCATGCGGCAGACTATCACCGTATTGTTCTTCTTTAGGTCTCAGCTGAGGCACATTCCTGGGCTAGGCTACCTTTCACTGGAAACGTGGACATTGTCTTTCTTTGCGGTTTGGAGGATGAGGCGCCATATGTGTCCCTATATCCATCCCCTGGCTCAGACATCGCCTGGAGAGACTTTGTCACCGCTAGTTTGTTCATGCCCACATTCCTTCACATTCCTCATACACTTTGATTTTAGCGTTGGCCACTGCTAGAGCTGTTTTAATCTCCAGCTATTCCCGTTCAGCTTTAAGTTCTGCTTCTTTTCTTTCTAATGCCTGTCTTACTTTCAGAGCTGCTGCCTGGGCAAACAAGGCGGCTCTGTTGGCTTCTTCTTTCAGGCGCGCTGAGGATGTAGAAGACCTCTGTGATGTGTTAGATACACTGTCCTCTGCTCTCACCTCATCACATTGTGCAGCCTGAATCCATTGCTTTATTTTAGTGATGAACTGCTGGCAATTATCTTCTTTAGGCTGAAACCAGTCCTCTTGGTCAGCAAAATTTTCTTCATCTTTGAGATATAACAGTACTTCATAGTTAAGCTCAATAAACTCGGTATGAAGTTTCTTATAAGCTTTCATTTCCCTTTGCACAATATTCACATCAGGCTCACATTCCTCTTCATTTGCTAGAAGATCAATTTCGTTTGATTTTGCAGTGAACAGTCTCAATTTGCCTCTTCTTGCATTTATAAGACCATTTGGCTTTTCCTCTAAACCCTTGGCTGTTGGCTCCCTCTTACGGACAGTTTTTGCAACTGCGCCATCACCATCTTTCTCGTTGTCTGCCATGTTCTTTTAGCAGCGAGGATAACCACTTGAGAACGGTAACAACTTTTCAACTTTCAACCAATTAATTATACTCTCCGTTTTAGTTCAAAGAATATATTTCAATAAAGAAATCCAGACATTTATATTTGCACAATGACTCGTTTGTTTGTGTTTTCCCTTCGTCTCGATTAGTAACTTTGGCTAATTATGCCTTCATAAAACATGCCGTCAATACGAATCCAATGTTAATTCATGAGAACGTTAGTTAGCTCCTGCATTCGTCTTCGAAGAGGAGCTTCTTAACTAGCTCTTCCAATAGCCAGTTTCTTGATCAATTAACAATGTTTTCGTCTTAGCAAGCTTTTGACTTAAATGTCAGGCGTTTGCAGATGAAATCCATGTTCCTAATCAGATTCTGTCTCATAAATGATCATCGTATGAAAAAGGTTTGGTAATTGAATCCTTGCAATCGGCTCCCAACCTTGATTTTTTTTGTTATTTTAGTTGGCTAATGAAGCCAAATAATTGCTTCAGAATTTGGTGGATTAGTCCGAATATTTTATGAATGTAATTTACACAACATCCCTGTTTTTGTATGCACCACCCGGGGATGCATAGGCAAATGGGAAATTACATATGCATCAACTGCCAAGGTGAACATTATTACAATCATCAGTGAATTTAAATGTTTGTGTGTGTGTGTGTCCATGTGTGTTTTGTTTCTCCACAGGCTGGGTTGGTGTAATCTCACAGGGGACTGCTGTCATGTTCTGGCCTCAGTCTTGTGTTCTCCTCACTCAGAGCTGAGTGATCTGGAGCTCAGAGACAACGAGCTGCAGGATTCAGGAGTGAGAGCGCTCTCTGCTGGACTGGAGGACCCGCACTGTAAACTGCAGAGACTGGGGTGAGTAAACACAAACCCTTCAATCTGGGTTGTAAATGTAAAAAAGCTTTAAAGGGGCAATAAAAGTTAAATCCATGGGCGTTTTCAAAATAAATGGGGGCAATTTACATAGTAGCATTTGAGCTTTAAAAAAAATAGTTTTAGTGACCAACTAGTATCATGTGCAATTGCCATCAATATAAGTCAAAACTACAAGCAGAGGAGGAGGAGATTGTTTGATCAAGAAGCGATCCATAGTACCTGAGATGGGCAATGCAATGATCACATTTGTTCTATAATGGGGATTATGTAGGTGCACACACATCTTTTACATTTTCTTTTCCAACTATAAATAACACAAGAAGAATAAGATAATTCTATCACTGATTCTTGAAACACGTTTTAAAAATCTTTTTTTTTTTTTATGCACACTATCTTCATTAGAGTTATATATTTCTGTAGAGAAAGGTCTTAGCTATTTAACGATGTAAAGGAACAGGTTCTAAATAAAAACAAATTTTTAACAAATAAACATGTTTCCCTTTAGAACTCCATCAGACACACTAAAAAGTATACAATTTTAATTCTTCCAGTCCAACAAGAATCTAAAGTTCTGAAGTACATTGTAATAGTGCTTAGTTACTCTGATATGTAATAAAATACAACATGTAAACTTAAGTTGTGATTTCACACTATTCTGAAAACCCAGATTTCTAAATATCTGCATTTTCAAACTTTGTTTTAAATTTTAATATTATAAAAATAATTTCCATAAATAAATAAGACATAAGAGGATGTAGATCAGATGGTCCTTTATTACATAAACAACATAAACTGAAGAAAGAATTAATTCTTTTTCAAAAATTAACAAAAATATACATCTGGGAGTTATGGTGTTGACGAAGAACTGACGGTGTTGATGAAAAACTGACGGTGTTGACAAAAAATGTGTGTGCATTGCTGATTAACAAACAAATGTGTTTTTGAACAGATGGAGGTGACATACTGTACATACACCGTTTCCAACTATTAGAAATTACTCTGTTTCCAACTATCAAAAAAACAATAATGGAGAGCAGGGGCCCTTCTCCTCCTCTCCTTGCCCTCCTCTCCCTGTCTTCATCTACCTCTCCTACACCACTTCCTGCTCTCCTCTTTGTCATCCACCTCCTCTCCTCTTCCTCTCCTCCTGTGTTCCCCCCCACTTCCTCCTCTACTTTTTCTGGTGCCTTTCTGGTGTGGGTCCCATGACTAACTGGAAAGATAAATCAAAAGTGTCAGAGAGATGACAACTCAATACTGTGTCAGTTGTTCATTTGCTTGGTCTTCATCATGATTTTTTTTTTTTTTTTTTTTTTGAACATTTATTAAAACAAAAAGTTTCTTGACAGTGAGTCTCACACATACTGTATACAGAAATGATGTCCTATCATTTTAACAAAGAAAAAACAACAGCAAAGTAATTAGCAATATAAAAACCCAAAACAGGGAGAAGAGAAAGGGATCTCCTTTGTATGTCAAATATACTTTCACCCCAACTTATCCAATTAAATGTTTACAACACATTCATTCTGTTAGAAACACTATAACAGAGGCCCATTTTTCTAAATAAATGTCCATCCGCAGTTGTAGTCTCGCCGTTATATTTTCCATACAGTCCACAGCCCTGAGTCTTTGTGTCCATTGTTCCAGGGTAGGTGGCTCGGGCTTAAGCCAGTTTATGGTAATCATTTTATGGGCTATTAACACAAGAGCCCTGAGCATATACAATCTGTTCTTCCCCACCCCTTCTAACGATATGTTTCCTGTGGCTCAAATGATCTGTCAAGATTCAAAATCTTTCCTATTTCCCTTTTTACCTTTTCCCAAAATAATTGTAATTTCGGACAATCCCAAAAGATGTGAGAAAAGTCCCCTATTAGACCACATCCCCTCCAGCAGAGGGGGGTAGAATTCTTGTTGTAGTTGGATATCACTAAAGGTGTACTAAAATATCTCATTCTTAACTTCCAACCAAACTCTTTCCAGTTTGGGCTACTCAAGCATTTATGCCAAGACAACCAGGACATCTCCCACTCATCGTCTGCAATTATGGTATTGGCCTCCAATTCCCATTTACCTTTTACATCTAGTGTGTTATCAGTTGTGTCCATGCGAATTCTACTGTATAAACATGATATTATGGCGGCACGGATGGTGCAGTGGGTAGCACTGCCGCCTCACAGCAAGGAGGTCCTGGGTTCGAATCCCCGTCGGCCGGGGCCTCTCTGTGCGGAGTTTGCATGTTCTCCCCGTGTCTGCGTGGGTTTCCTCCGGGTACTCCGGTTTCCTCCCACAGTCCAAAGACATGCACGTTAGGCTGATTGGAGAGTCTAAATTGCCCGTAGGTATGAGTGTGTGAGTGAATGGTGTGTGTGCCCTGAGATAGACTGGCGACCTGTCCAGGGTGTATTCCTGCCTTTCGCCCAATGTATGCTGGGATAGGCTCCAGCCCCCCTGCGACCCTGATCAGGATAAGCGGGTTCAGATAATGGATGGATGGAAACATGATATTATGTTTCTCATGTATGTTTGATCCACCACCATCCCAATCCAGTACATTTCTAAATTAGATGGTAATTTCCTAATTTTGTCCCAATCCGTATGTGACATCAGATAATGTCGTATTTGAAAATATCTAAACAGATCATTGGGCGCAATACCATACTGGGTCTGAAGCTGTGAGAAAGCCCTGAGGGTCGTTCCTTCAAATAACTGATTTACAGTAATCAGACCCTTCTCTGCCCACCTAATAAAACCTTTGTCCAGTTTGGCAGGCAAAAAGTCACCAATAGAAGCAATTTTTGTTGCTCTTGATAAAGACTGTGGTAGATTCAATATTTTTCTTATCTTTGCCCAAACCCTTAAGGTATAATTTACCCATTCATTCTGTATCATAAGCTTCCTCCATACATTAGCCCCTAGAAAGGGGAGAACAGAAAGTGATACGTTATTTACAGAGCCCTGTTCTATGTGTACCCATTTTGTGCTCATATCTAACCTAATCCACGATGTCAGTATTCTGAGCTGTGAAGCCCAGTAGTAGTTTCTGAAATTAGGCAAAGATAAGCCACCCTTCTCTTTGAGCGCGCAGAGAACTTTGAGTCTCACTCTAGGCCTTTTATTCTGCCATATGAATTTAGAAACAAGCCTGTCCAAGAATTTGAATGTAGATACAGGGACCGTCACAGGAAGGGAACAAAAGAAAAACAGCAACCTCGGTAGTACATTCATTCTGATAGTTTCTACCCTACCTACTAAAGATAGAGGAAGCGTCTCCCATCTTTCCAAATCTATCTTGACCTGAGAGATAAGTTTATCGTAGTTAGCCTTGTATAATTGAGAGGAATAATGCGTCAGAATAACTCCCAAGTACCTAAAGCCCTCCTTTGACCATCTGAATTTCACCTGTTTGTCTAACTCCAACCTCCTATAATCATCATTGTTTCCGATTTCCCCTCATTAACCTTACACCCAGAAACATCCCCATATTTCCTCAGGCTCTGCAACAAAGCAGGTACAGATAATAGCGGATTTTTTATAAACAAAAGGATGTCATCCACAAACAGCGAGATTTTGTACACCATGCCCCCCCCCCATCTACTATCCCCTCGATTTGGTCATTCCTTCTAATTAGCTCAGCAAATGGTTCAATACTTAATGCAAACAGGATAGGTGAGGCCGGATTTCCTTGCCGAACACCTTTCTTAAGTTTAAAGAATTCAGAGCAGTATCCATTCACCCTAACCCTCGATGTTGGATCCTTATTTAAAGTATTAATTAAAGTGTCAAACTGAATCCCATTTGTTCCATAGTATAATTTAAATACGACCAATCAACCCTGTCGAATGCCTTCTCAGCGTCAAGACTTAGAAGCATTGAAGGGTGAATGGAATCCCTCGCTACTGATTGTAAGTTCAAAGCTCTTCTGATATTATTCGCCCCTTGACGACCTGGTATAAATCCGGTCTGGTCAGGGTTAATTAAATTCCCCAAATATTTCTGCATTCTGATCGCTAATATGGAGCTAAGAATCTTTGCATCATTTCCGAGCAGGCTGATTGGTCTGTAGGAGCCACATTCTAGCGGGTCCTTCCCCTCTTTATGAATTACTGTTATTATAGCCTCTGGCCAACTTTTGGGTGGGTCGTTTTCATCGAAGGCATAGTTAAAGACTTGACAAAGTCTGGGTGTAAGCTCCTTCACAAATAGCTTGTAAAATTCGCAAGGGAAACCATCGGTTCCGGGGGATTTGTTATTTTTCAAGGATTTGATGGCTTCTTCTATTTCACCTTCCGAAATTGGGACTGTCAACTGCCCAGCCTTTGCCTCCGTTAGTTTGAACAAATTAATATCTCTAAACATTTATTCCATTTTTGCCACATTGTGAGCCTCATCTCATGCATCATAAAGGTTTCTGTAAAATGTTTGAAATGCTTCCGCAACCTCTGCAGGGTGGGAAACCTCAGTCTGAGATGTGGGGTGTCTTATTTTAGGTATTATACGCTTTGATTGTTCTTTTCTCAACTGAAAGGCAAGTAGATGGCTAGCTCGATTCCCGTTCTCGTAATATTTTTGGCTTGTGTATCTGAGCGCTCCCTCTGCTTTACGTGTAAGTAATTCATCCAGCGCAGTTCTACAATACCGGAGTTGTTTCAATGTTTGTTCATCCCCCGTTGCCTTATGCTCATGCCCTAATCTTTTTATATCACTTTCCAATTGTTTCTCCTGTTCAAGTCTTTGTTTATTTGGTTTAACCGCTATTTCAATACATTTACCTCTCAGCACAGCTTTAGCCCCGTCCCAGAGAATGGAGGGAGATACTGATCCAGTATCATTTAATGCAAAGTAATCCTTTATAGCTTGTTTTAATTGTTGTTGGTTAACCGGGTCTGTTAACATTGAAACATTTAATCTCCAGTATTTAAAATGCCTTTCAAAACCCAAGTTCAATTTCATCCTTACTGGACCATGGTCAGATAGAGTAATAGGTTCTATAACACACTCCTCAATTTTGTAAAGACTCTGCTTTGAAATGCAAATTAGATCAATTCTAGAATATGACCCATGTACCATAGACAAAAAAGTGAAGTCTTTTGTTTTTGGGTTCATGGCTCTCCAGCCATCAACCAGCCCCAACTCTTCCAACATATGTTTTACTGCTTTAGATTTCTTACTAGGGGGTCCATGTTCCAAGGGCAATCTGTCTAGTTTCATACTCAAAACACAATTAAAGTCTCCTCCTAAAATTATTGTACCTTTAGCTTCCTTTGCCAATATGGATGCTACGTCTTTAAAAAAAAATGGGGTCATCTTCGTTTGGTGCGTAGATATTCATGATGGTCAGATCAACTCCCCCTATTGTCCCTATGACTGCTATATATCTGCCCTGTTTATCCTTTACTTCCCTTTGTACTGCAAAACTGACGGACTGACCAATCAAAACTGCCACCCCCCTCTTTCTGCTGTTTGGACAACTTGAACAGAGCACCTGCTCCACCCATTCCCTTCTTAATTTCTTGTGTTCAACTTCACTAAGGTGGGTTTCCTGTAATAACCCTATTGAACAATTTAATTTTTTCAACTGACTCAGGATTTTTTTTCTTTTTATGGGGTGATTAATCCCTTTAACATTGTAAGAAACAACCCCTAAAGTAGACATAAAATAACATTGTTTCCAGTACTTTTTCCCCTCCCCTCTCCTGTTCCCCTGCTCTTCCCTCTCCTAAATTCCCCTCTCTGGTTAGAGTAACTGATTGCTCTTTCATATCAAACCCGTATGTGGACTTAACAGACATGTCAAGGATATAAGAACTATTAACAAATTTAAATGAACAAAATAAACACATTTGACTTCCAAAAATCCAGCTTGCTGCAGAAATGCAACCAGCCCCTGTTGTGTTGTAGGCAGAGAGTAGTGACCTCTAACTCTCTCTGGGGAATATGCACTAAGTGCCAGCCAAATCACAAACCAAAGAGAAAAACAAATTCTCTGGTGAGATTGTAGCCCTGTATCGGGTCTTATCATAGAAAGAACAATAAAAAAAGGAGTGTCCCCCCCCCCCCCCCCAAATCCTTATTATTTTTCACATAAACCTATAACTGTTATTCAGCGTGGTTAGCCATTTCAAGTATCTCCCGACTGATTACGTATAGCACCTTGTCATTTTCACCCGTGTAAAGTGACATTATGTTTCAAAGCCCTGTTACCTGAGCACATTTACTGTCCTCTCAATCCCGCGTAAAGGATCGCAAATCCGCATCTGACAGAGACACGTCCCTCCTTCCTCTCCTCCCGCCCTCCCGCCTCCGCCATGACTCCTTTTCGAGCTCCCGGTCCGTCCTCTCTCTCTCGCTCACCTGCACAGAGATGCCCAGCTCCCTGAGCGTCGGCAGGGCTTCAATTAAAGTTGGGAAAGTTTTCACTCCAGTCTCCCGGTTGACTCTCAACTGTGCCGGGAAGCGACATCTGGCCTGGATCCCCTTCTCCTTCAACTGCTTAATCACCCCACGAACCCGCGCTCTTTTCTTCTGTACCTCCGGAGAATAATCCTGGTCAAAATATATGACTTTTCCTTGAAACGTGACTTTCTTCTGCGCCCAGGCTTGTCGTAGCACCGCTTCCTTCACTGTGTAGTCCAGAAACCTCACAATAATGGAGCGCGGCGGTGCAGAGTTGGCCGGTTTTAGCCCCAGAGATCTGTGCGCCCTCTCGATTTGTAGCTGTAACTCCGGCGGGAGCTGCAGTGTGGTTTTAAATAGTTGTTTCACGAAACCCTCCATATCGTTCTTCTCACTTCCTTCGGGGACTTGATGAACTCTCAGCTTGTTGCGGCGCAGGCGGTTCTGCAGGCCGTCGCACTGGTTAGTGAGGGCCGCCTCCCGTCTCACCAGATGCCGGAGCACCCTCTCATGCCGCTGGCTGGTGTCCTCCGTGGCACTGACTCTAGACTCCGCTTCTGTGGTTCTCTGCTCCAGTTTAACCAAACGTTGTTTCAGGTCCGTTACCGACACTTCTAGCCTTGTCAACGAGGCTTTAGTGTCCGTGAACGACTCTTGATTCTCCTGCCGTAATGCTCTCAATTCTCAGAGTATTTCCGCCATGTCCATTACGCCTTCGTTTCCACTCGTTTCAGCCCGGGAAGATGGCGGCCCCCTTTTTTCGTTACCTTCTTCAATCGAATCTTGTTGTCTCCCTGTGTTCCTTGTAATTCTAGGCGCGCTCATTTTTCCTCCTATAACTTTAAACGTCCCCGTTTACATTATTGGCATTTGGCAGACGCTCTTATCCAGAGCGACGTACAACAAAGTGCATACCCATAACCAGGGATAAGTTCGCTGAAAGACCCTAGAGGTAAGTGTTCGTGTTCTTGATTGGACTGGTGATGCATTTCCCATTAGTTTCACTATGATGTCTTCAACTGGGCAGAAGCAGACAATTTCTGTCTAGCCATGCTTTCCTACAATACATACAATACATATACATACATACAATACATAGAAGTGGGTCCCTCTACAGAGGCCGCCATTCAATGTAATATTCAGTTTCACAACCAGATGTTGCGAAAATCTACACACTGGCTTTTTTATTTAATATATAAGTGCTGGGAAAGTTACACAATAATAAGCAGACCACAGCCTGCCCATGCTCTACAAGTCAGAAGTGTAGGTTATACAGTATGGTTAAATAATGTAATGCATGTACATTTACATGTGTACATTTATGTGTAAATAAAAGCCTGAAATAACATTTTAATCCTTTACTATGTTCACAAATAATATTATATTAGCACATTAAGAGGTTATAGGTGGATTTGTCAACTCGTCAAGACGTAGAACCTGACGGAGTTGATGTCTGACGGAGTTGATGTAAGGGCATGTATTTTCCCTCCAAAACATGTATTGTACACTGCAGCTAGCTAGTTTTTCCTCAGTTGCTAGCTGTCTCAATAACCTCACTAAAATGCTTAAATTCAATCCACTATGGTTTAAAAAAACGTATCATAACGGAGAGATGGTGTTGACATGGTCCAGCTGTGACCATAGGAATATTGACATTGTTTGTCTAAAATATTGTTTGACGTTCACTTCATGCATTGTTTTATATATTTATAACCCTTCTTTTTTATTTGATATATATGTATTCACAATTGTAGAGTTTTTTAAAGTTTTTTTGGGCTGGTCAATATTGTGACCTCTTGCTGAGTACAGTACAATAACATGGACCTTCTAACCACAGACCATGCATTTAAACAAATTTCCCCAAAAAAGATAAAAAGATGTGCTAAAAAATAACATAGGTATACACAGTTCCTTTAGATTTAACTTTGTAAGTATGTAAATCATGATGAATTTCTTGATTTTTAATATAAATTAGACTTTTCTATGTAGGACATGTTTTGTCCCAACTCTCAAGAATCAGTGCTATATGCTATATGTATGTAGTAGGCTATAATATTAAGTAATATAGTAAAATCATTATATTCTATATGAATAATTATGGCTGTGTGTTTGTCACGGAACTGACGTATTCCGTGATTTCACTTTTATCCAAAGCGAAGTACAAAAAAAAATCTAATCAAGGTCATAGAACAAACAACAGAACAGGTCAGATAAGGTACAATTTGCATAGGATCGGTTATAAAGCCATGAACATAGGTCTAGTACATAAGGTAGATAGAACAGGTCTGTAAGTAATATGGTCAAGAACTATAGTACTGAGACAAATACACATGTGAAAGTCCTAGATTAAAGTAGATAATACAACACAGGGCTAAAGTCTGAGGCTGGTGAAGATAAGTGACAATAGATTAGCAGACTCCCACAGAGGAGTCAAGGTACAGTGTGAAGAGGTGAGTGTTCAGAATGTGGTAGAAAATGGGCAGTGTGTGAGCAGTTCTTATAGCAATGGGGAGGTCATTTCACCACTGGGGAGCTAGAGTTGAGAAGCTCTGCAGTCAGGACAAGCGAGAGCCATTCACTCAGCTGGCAGGATGAGCAAGTCGGGCTGACATTTGGACATTCCACGGCTGTGTCCAAATCAGTGCACTTGCCTACTTGCACTGATTTGGAGACACTCCCTGTTTTTTGGCATATCTGTGGTTTCCCTGTTTTTGTGCTTTCTGTGATTTTTCTGCAGTTTTGTACAGCAACTTTCAACCGTATAGTAGCCTTATATATGCATCCTTCTGAACTGCGTATGTCATTGTTTAATTAATATGTACTTGTAAACCTACACTCTGACCCGTATGTTGCATGAATTCCTGGAAGTATCCACTGTAATGTTCCATATTGGGGATGACTTAGCAGCTAGTCACAGATGAGTTAGTCACAGTCCAGTCAAAAACTTCAGCCTGAGTTTAGGGGGCAGCCTATAGCCTCGTATCTAAGGTGCTTGCAGTAAGATCAGTGCTGCTGTTGAGCCCTTGAGCAAGGCCCTCAACCCCACTTTGATCGGATTGGCCATTTTACTGACATTTATCTTGGCTTTTGTGAATGGGATTCAGTGTTTCCCCAGGATTTTATGAAACTGTTATGAGGGGACCATGGACTGTTTTGGGAGTGTGGTTTTACTCTTTTGTAAAAATTCCAATCCTAAACCCCATGCAGATGTATCAGCCATCAAATAAATTGAGTAAAAGCTGTCATGTGTTGTACAGGTTTATGAAACACATTCAGATTCCCACTTCAAAACTATTGCACTGCATGTTATACACCGATCAGCCACAACATTAAAACCACCTTCTTAAACCAGTGTTTTCATTATTAAAAAAGCTTTAAACTGTATAAACTTGTTTATACACACTTAATATTTCATGATATGATATATGTGATTTTGTAAGCAGATAATCATAAATATCTCAGTACATATTGGTGTTCATGATGACGTCTATCTTAACAGATGCTTGAGGAACTGTAGAATTTTTCATATTTCAACAAAATATAGAGCACCCGCCATATTTAGAAATGCATGGCATCTAATCTTACATCGGTTTCATCCTTCTTGCCTCCATTGGAATTACATGGTAGTCTACTGCATGTAGTTCATTCATTCATTATCCTGACCTGCTTATCCTGAACAGGGTCGCAGGTGGGCTGGAGCCTATCCCAGCATACATTGGGCGAAAGGACAGGTCACCAGTCCATCGCAGGGCGCACACATACCATTCACTCACACACTCATACCTATGGGCAATTAGACTCTCCAATCAGCCTAACCTGCATGTCTTTGGACTGTGGGAGGAAACCAGAGTACCCGGAGGAAACCCACACAGACAGGGGGAGAACATGCAAACTCCGCACAGAGAGGCCCCGGCCGATGGGGATTCGAACACAGGACCTCCTTGCTGTGAGGCGGCAGTGCTACCCACTGCACCATCCGTGCCGCCTACTGCCTGTAGTGAAACTAGAAAATAGAATTCATAAATGGTTCATTAAAGTTGTTCATGTATTATGAATGATTAATTAACCCTTCCCCCCCAACTGATCTTCAGCTGGAAATGACACAGCTCTTCTGTGTCGTCATCACTGTCAGGATATGATTAGTTGTTTTTCGTCTTCATTACCGCTCTCCTGCAAGGCTTGAAGTTCTTCAAGTCCAGTTTATTCATGCCGTTTTTCCAAAGAAATGAAAAGTTTACCTCGCAGGTGAATTTGCCAATGCTTCGGTATGACATTGAATTGTGCTGTACAGTAGATGTTCTCACACATGACATCGCCCCTCCCTTACTATCTAGTAATTATCATTTAATTCCCATGTGAATGGTGAATGGTTGGCATTTTATATAGCGTCTTTTATCCCAAGCCCTGTACAATTGATGCTTCTCATTCATCCATTCATACACACACACTCACACACCAACAGCAATTGGCCGCCATGTAAGGCACCAGCCAGCTCGTCAGGAGCATTTAGGGGCTAGAAATCTTGCTCAGGGACACTTCAACACACCCAGGATGGCATTGAACCGGCAACCCTCCGACCTTACCGCCTGAGCCAAAGTCCCCCCATGTGAATAAAATGGGGTGGACTCCTGCTGAGTGAAATTCACATAGTTATGCGTAAAGATTCGCATGATCTCACAAAGTTAATCATTCAAATAGAAAGGAAAGTTAATCTGATTTTGTGGGCATTGTCAACGAAGCTCCCGACCCCAGAGGGTTAAAGTCGTTGTCGTGTCTAGGAAACGACAGAGTCCAAATCTTCAATTTGTCGAGAAACATCTTCGCGAGGGAAAAGACGACACCAGGCAGCAAGATCTTCAGGAAAATCAGACTTTATTAGCACACGTGCATAAAGCCGGATCAGCTCTCCAGAACTGAACCCCGACTGGCATTTGTACACCCATTTTATACACAGTTACTCCACCTACAACTCCTCCTCAAACCTCATTCTGGCAAATCACCCACACTTTTCTTATCGTAACTCCTCCCAACGCTCCTCCCACAACGTCATTGTGGCAAATTGCCAACGGTCCTTATGCTCTGCCAACTCTGTACAAAGTTCAGGGCATTCTGCCAACTACGTGTCCTCACTTCACCCCGCACCTGCTCTTGGCAAACTACCAGACCTCATAAAGTTCTGGATGCCCTCCCTCTAACACGTCATCCATACACGTCACTCTGTATCTTTCGCTTTTATAAGACAAACTAAGCAGCAGTAATCATTGAAAGTATACAGACAAACTAAACATTTCATTAATATTCACTTCTAATATACTTTTCTAATATACAGACATACTAAACATTTGATTAATTATTCTCTTCTAAGGGAGTAAATGTACGTAGCATTCTTCGCTCTCATTTCAACAGGTTTTCACTGTGGTTTCTTGCGTTTTCATAAGCTCAGCTGTAATTAATGTTCTCGGTCAAATAGATACACTCCTGGCATAAAACATCGAGAGTCCCGGAGAAATCAGCTGTACAGTCATATCTTGCTCTGCCCGTGTCCTTGACAGTTTGGTCTACACAGTTCAAGACGGGCCCCCCCCTGCCAGCTGGCTGGGCTCACTGTGTAATCCTAGCACAATTTAGCAGTTAATCAGTTTGAAACTATACAGGGTACATATCATACTTTAATACAGATATATTGATAAACTTTTAGCACACATCGTCGAGAGTTTTGGAGGAACCAGCCTACTCACTAAGGTGGAGTCTGATTTTGACTTGTGATTGGTTATCGTGCTTTTAGGAGGGAGATCTTTCGTTCTGTGAATTTTCCCCTACATCGTTTGCATGGTTTGTATCCTGTAGCCTGGCCTCTTGTTTTTCCAGAGCTTCTGAAATGGAGGTGTTCAGCTCTAAAGCAGTCATGGGTGAGTTGTCTTAACTTCTTCTGGTCTTTCTCTTCCTGCGGTGAAGGAAAATAAATCCCTCTTGTTTTTTTGAGGGTGGGCCATGTCTCGGATTAAACTACGCAGCATTGTATAGGAAGAACCTGCATGCCAACTACTGCAGTATTGCACTCTGATATGCAGGCGAATCTCTGTTAAATCTTTATCTGATTAATCTTAACATTATTTAAAAACAGATACTGTCTATATACACAATGTGTGTATATGTGTGAACGATGTTCTAGGAACACTCTTGGCTGAGTCGTATAAGCCTGCCCGGTTCATAGTCTCTCATTAGCAACAGCTAACAGCAATAGCAACACTGTCACAGGGGAGCACCATTACCATGTCACTGTATGCTGAAATGGATTGCGTATGTGACTCGTACCAAGTTTTTATGGAAACGGAAGGAATTTGACTGTACACACACACAAAATCCAAAGCTTTTGTTTATTCGTCATGGAAGTTGCACTGTTCAGATCTTACTTGGTGTTCGGAAAACTCAACAGTAACATGTCACATTATTATTGTATTATTAAGGATACAAGCGGAGTTATCTGTCCGTAGCGATCCAATTGATGTTTTTTATTATGAGACTGAGCAATTGCCTATTTGCATACATAAGACTTTCTGACAAAATGAACTCTGTATAAAGTTTCACATTGTAACATTCCCCTTCATTGAAAAGAAACATTCTTATTAGCATGTCAAGAACAGTGATAACAGGGGGGAAATTGACCAATGGACCGATTTGTTTCAAAGTTTCAAAGTCCCTGTTCCGGGAGATGCAAGGGGGGCGGCCTGTAGCGTAGTGGTTAAGGTTAGGGTTAAGGTGCATGACTGGGACACGCAAGGTTGGTGGTTCGAAACCCGGTGTAGCCAGAGTAAGATCCGCACAGCCATTGGGCCCTTGAGCAAGGCCCTTAACCCCGCATTGCTCCAGGGGAGGATTGACTCCTGCTTAGTCTAATCAATTGTACGTCGCTCTGGATAAGAGTGCCTGCCAAAATGCCAATAATGTAATGTAATATAATGTAGGGGGGCAATTCCACGGTAATGTCAACCTGAGCATGAAAAAATAAACATACTTATTCCCAATTAAATTAATGTCCCAAGCTTAAATTATGTCTGCTCATGAACTTAATGTTAACCGATGATATTTGAAACTATTTGAAGCCTACATGAATGGCATGACCACCTAGTGTTTTGACCCTCCATTAACGCAACTCTCTTTCTATTGCTCTGAGGAAATCCAAGACCAGAAGCAAACTCTATCATTGTTTTCTGGTTACCAGATTACCCACTGCAACAGGAAATATGTAAAAGTACCTGGTTTTCTTTTCAGTTTGTGTTGACGCAGAAGCAAACCGCCAAATGAAACATGAAACCAATGTAAATGTAAAAGTGACCTCGGTGTAAGAATTGGCCCATCAGTCACTGCTGTGAAGAGGTCTGAGTAGTAGTAGACAGGACATTAGGTCTGGGGGTGACAATTGCATTATGTCTGCATGAGCTTTGAGTGAGGAGTTTAAGAGTTATGACATGTGTGGTTTAATCATTCTATAATAGCAGTTTTTTTAAAGTCGTATTTGTCAGGCTGATGGACGGAGAAACTTGTTAAAAAATAATTCTTTAACAAAAAGAGAATATACATTACAAGATAGGGAATCAAGGTTACAAAAATTGGAATACATTTATAATGACAACAGCAGAGTTAATAACATAAAAAATTCTAAAATAAAAATAAATAATAATCATATAAACAGATGGATAGCACTCAAAATTAGGAGACATTAAAATAGCAAGGACTTGGACATAGAGTAGGAGCAATAATTATTTGATCACTTGCTGATTTTGTAGTTTGCCCACACAAAGAATGGAACTGTGTAGACTTTTAATCATAGGTACATTTTAACTTTGAGAGACAGAATATCACAAAATAATCCACAATAACAACATCATATAAAGTTTATACATTTAGTATCGTATTTTTGAATTAAATAAGTATTTGATCCCCTACCAATGAGCAATAATTCTGGCTCCCACAGACCAGTTCGTTTTCCATTAAGAAGCACTCCTAATCTCAACTCATTACCCAAAACACCTGTGTCAACTCCTTACATTGTTATGTAGCTTTACAAAAGACACCTGTCCACACACTCAATCAGATTCCAGCGTTTCCACCATGGCCAAGACAAAGGAACTGGGACATCAGGGACAAAATTCTAGACCTGCACAAGGCTGGGTTGGGCTACAAGAAAATAAGCAAGCAGCTTGGTGAGAAGTTAACAACTGTTGGAGCAATTATTAGAAAATGGAAGAAACACAAAGTCACCGCCAATCTCCCTCGGTCTGGGGCTCCACGCAAGATCTCGCCTTGTGGGATATCAATGATCATGAGAAAGGTCAGGGATCAGCCCAGTACTACATAGGAGGAGCTTGTTAATGTCCAACATGACAATGACCCAAAACAATACGGGCAAGGCAACAAAGGAGTGGCTCAACAAGAAGCATATTAAGGTCCTGGAGTGGCCTAGCTAGTCTCCAGACCTAAATCCCATCGAAAATCTGTGGAGGGAGCTGAAGCTTCGAGTTGCCAAGTGACAACCTCAGAACCTTAAGGATTTGGAGAGGATCTGCAAAGAGGAGTGGACCAAAATCCCTCCCAAGATCTGTGCAAACCTGGTGAAAAACTACAATAAACGTCTGACCTCTGTGCTTGCCAACAAAGGTTTCTCCACCAAGTATTAAGTCCTATTGTTCTATGAATCAAATACTTATTTCATGTGAAAATATGATATAAAATGTATATGATGTTGTTATTGTGGATTATTTTGTGATATTCTGTCACTCAATATTAAAATGTATTTATGATTAAAATTCTACACAGTTCCATTCTTTGTAAGTGGGCAAACCTACAAAATCAGCAAGCGATCAAATAATTATTGCTCCCACTGTAGATGTAAACAACCTTTTTTCTAGTCTATTTTTACCGTACATTTCAGTGACTTAAAGTAATTGACAAAGTTATTAATGAAAACCGAAAAGGAGGGAGAGGTACCGTTCCACTTACAAGAATGTATGTGATATTTTCCCAGAATAATTACAAGGTTAACAATATCTGAAATACTTGCATCCAAGTTGTCCTTAAAATATATTATATCAAATTAAGTAAATTAATGTATCCATTATCCATTTTCAAAGACAGCCAATTTTGGATAGCAGACCAAAATAATTTACTGTAAGGACAATTGAAAAATAGGTGGTCAATAGTTTCAGCCTCTTTCAGAAGATACAAGGGCCCACTTCAAATTTAAACCTTTTGCGTAGAAAATCTCTAACAGGGTATATTGCTGATGCAATTTTAAAACGGGTTTCTTTGACTTTAGGAGCAATAGGAAATGATAAGTAAACTGAAAAGGCCTGTCTCCTTAAAGGGACCTCTATATTATCCTTTACATCGCAAGAGTTGAAGTCTCCATAAACAATTTGTTTGAATATTAGACTAATTATTCTGTTGTCACATTTTTTATCCATCAGATTCACTTCACCTACTTCAAGGGAAAGTAGAGAAGGGACTGTAAAAGATTATTGTATGCTGTTTTGTATCATATGACATAAAGGAATGGGAATTGCTTCACAGATTTTGTCATATCCCTTTCTTGAAATAGTAATTTTATATTTTCTGATAAAATCTTCAGAGGATAGTAAGTGACCATCTGGATTCAATAAATCATATATAAATCTTACACCCTTGTTATACCAATCAGCTTTAAAAATGGATTTCCTATTCATGGTAATAGCCCTGTTGTTCCACAGTAAAGAATTGTGTGGTGAAAAATTGTCTACTTCCATAGAATGCCTGTGGAAATCAGATAGCTTAACAGGAATTTTAGATACCTCAAAGTCACATTTAAGCAAAAAATGTATCCCCCCGCTTTATGAAATATATTGTTGGGATGTGGTACCAGATAGAATGATGATGACAAAGACACTCTTTCAACCATTTGACTCTGAAAGCCGCAATTACAGATTCAAATTCTATGGCTCTTAAACCTCCATTAGCATAATCAACCAATTGTGATTTGCATAGGTAATGAGTTTTGTTTTTCCATATAAATTTAAATATGAGAGTTAGATGACTTTATGACTTTCGATGAAGTATACAAAGAATGGCATGAGTAGATCAGTCTTGATAACCCTTCAGCTTTGGACAGGAGAATTCGACCCAGTATGGATAAGTCCCATGTGAGACAATGATTTAGTCTTCTGAACAGCTTTCAATCTGTGCATAACATTCAATTCTTCTCTGTTATGGATATTTTTTGTTATTATTAAACCAAGGTATTTTATCTCCTCTTTAACTGGGATATTAGCTACGATGCTTGGACCACTATTATGAACAGCCAAAAGTTCACATTTATTAAGTCAAGCCAGATGCTTTTGAGAAAAGACAAGATTTATCAATTGCTTTTGAAACCATGTCTTTGTTTTTAAAAAACAGTGCTGTATCATCAGCAAATTGGCTAATTATAAATTCCTTCCCCAGTATTTCAATACCTTCAATACCTGGGGAAGTTTTAAGGTAAATTGCAAACAGTTCTGCAACTAAAATAAATAATAAAGGGCGAATTGGACATCCCTGCCTAATACCCCTTTTCATTGGGAATCTTGATGAAAAGCCATGGCTGAGAGATATACTACTATTTATGTCATCATAGAGCATTTCAATAACTTTACAGAAGCTTGTTCCAAAACCAAACATTTCTAAGGTTCTTAGCAAAAAGGGGGGTTCTAAAGTGTCATAGGCTTTAAAGAAATCTAAAAATAAAATGAAGCTATCATGTGGGATCAGATAGTTATAATCAAGTATATGTAAGACTAATCGTGTGTGATTATGAATATATCTCCTTTGATAAATGCAGACTGCGTTTTGTCAGTTACCTTATTTATCCCTTTCTTAAGCCTATTAGCATAAACATGAGCTAACAGTTTGTAATCGCTGCAAAGCAGTGTGACAGGTCTGCTATTATCTAAAGATAAATTATCTTAATTGATTTTGGAATAAGATAAATTATGCCTTGTTTTATAGTTGGAGACAAAGTGCCATTGAAAATGCACTCTTTAAATTAGGCCTCTAATTTCTGTCCAGAAGTGATTATAGAATTTGTTTGTTAGACCATCTTGGCCTGGTGACTTCCCATTATGCATGTGTAAAATGGCGGTGTCTAGTTCTATGGTAATTTCAGCATCAGATAAAATTCTGAAATTATCATATATTTCTATAGTCTTGTCCTTTAACAAACCTAGGAAATGTTCAGTTCTTCATTAGAGTACTTAAAGCTATAAAGAGTTTTATAAAAACATAGATATGGTTATCAATTATATTCTGATCTTCTCTCAAAAGATTATTTATATACAATTTGTTAATCACCTTTTTGGCCTGTCTGCTTTTTTCTAAATGAAAGAAATAAGATGAATTATTTTCTCCATCTTCGATCCGTCTTGCCCTTGAGTAGATGAATGCACCCTTTGCCTTTTCTGTGTAAAAGTCATCTAACTTTGACTGTAACTGTTGGAGTTCAATATTATTCTCATCGCTCAGGTGAGTTTGGCTGCATAAGTAACTTATTCTGGATATAATATCTAATTGTTGTTTTCTTCTGGAATTAGCTATTTTTTTGCCTACTTGAATGCCAATTTTTCTAATATTATATTTAAGCCACTCCCACCTGTTCTTAGGGGATAGGTCACCTTGTAGCTTGACCTCACTTATCAAAGATAAGATAGTGTTACAAAATTAATTACTTTTCAGTAGGTTACTGTTGAATTTCCAGTGGAATAGTCTAGGTTGTGTTAGACTGTCATGAGTTGAAATAGAAAGAGAAATAACACAATGGTCAGTGCAGGGAGAGGACATATATCACAATTTGAGGACAGATCTACTAAGTTACTTGTTAGTAACCAAAAATCTAATCTAGAACAATGAGACCTGTTACTCCATGCGTATTGCTTTTTCTGTTGATTAAGTTTACGCCATATATCAATGCGATAAAGAGATTTGGAAAAATCAGATATCAGAGATGTGAAATGTGAATGAGATGTGAAATGTGTAGGAAGTTTGTCTTGCCACTCATCAGGGACAGCGTTAAAGTCACCTGCGACAATAACTTTTTCTGTCGAATATACGTTCTTCCAATCATCAAATCATTGTACCTGAATTAGAAAACAATCTCTTATTTTTGGTCCGGTTATTGAAACCATATATATTTACTAAAATATACTTGCAGTCGTTGACTACAATAATAACCATAAGCCAGTGACCCTTTGTATCGCTCTTATGGTCAATAACCTTGCCATCCATCCGATTAAATAAAATAGCCACACCTGCTGAATGTGATGTTCTGTGGGAGATAAATATGACACCACTGTCCCATTGGGATTTTCAAAAACGAAAATCAATATCGGTAGAATGCGTCTCTTGAAGAAAAAAACAGTTAGCCCTTGGTTGTTCCTTACAAAAAAGAAAATTTGTCTAACGCTTAGTGCTATTCTTTAAACCTCTAACATTTAACGATAACAAAGAAAATGTCATGCTTGAATATGACGACTTGAATGTGTTCAGAACTCGACGCAGCATCAAAGTAAACAATAACTTTCCGTTATCACGTTATATCATATTAAACAAACAGTCAAACACTTAAACCTTGTTCAGATGACAATAAATAGGCCCAATGAGAATCAAAATAGCACATTTATGCATAAAAAGTTAAAAATACAGATATAATAGGCCCAAGTTACAAAAGCTCAGCGTATATCGCCTTTCATTTGACCTAAAGTGTTGTTGTCATGTAGGCCGAGGCATCGTTCCATAACATAAGATTTTTTTGAATATAGCAAAACGTAGGCCTAGGCTATAGGCCTACCTCGGGCACTTTAGGCAAGGAGACAAAATGGTGCATTTCTTCAGTCTGATTCGCAGATGTTCATGCTTGCACCTCATTTGTGTGTACCATAAAGCCAATCATCAAATCGGTATGGAACAGTTGGGATAGCAAACAATAACACTGAAGACATTGCCTATGGAAAGTAAACATAAAAGCAGAAGTAAATGAGCGCAATCACACGCATGAATAATATGGCAAGCGATCCATGTTATAGGCCACTGATAGTAGTGTAGGGGAAACACTGTTTCGCACGACAATATGGGCAACAGTTTATTTTGTTTGTTTCAACATAATTATTTTGAACTAATTGACTCATTTCCCACACAGAACAGTAAAGAACATTCTAACCTCCGTTGGCACCCCATGTGATCAGAACATGAAAAAAAATATTGTCATTATTTGTGCCGTAAAAATAATAATTTGAGCCTGTATGGTTATTCATATATTTCACATTATATTTTATGAGCTGTGACGTCATTTTCAAACGCTGCACACAAGAACGAGACTACTGATGGGGTGGAAAATTACGTCACTTGTGAGACAGTCTAATATCTGAAGAATAAAAATAGCACATTTGTTTCTTTCAACGGCACAAATGAGCACAAGCGTAGAACAAACGACCGAGACTACTTTGGAGCGATTTTGAGTTACTTGGGGTGGAAAATGACATCACAGCTCATAAAATATAATGTGAAATATATCAATAACCATTCCCCGGCACAAATTATTATTTTTACGGCACAAATCGGCACAAACGCAGCACAAGCTAATGACAATATCTTTATTTGGCAACTTCACGGAGGTAACATTCTAGCAGCGTCGCCACGCGGATGCAGCCTCTGTGGGGGAAACGCTGGAATAAACATCATTTTCTAGTGTCGCGGTTTTGTTTTGCTAAGAGTGAATTAATTGAGGTATATTATAGGCACATTGAGAAAAACTCCACTATTTGGGGTGCGCTTTAAAACTCTTCTCGCACAGTCTCTCTTCTCAGAGAAGGCACAGCTTTCGTGGAAACAATGTAAATTTCACCCAGCTCATATGCCAGGTCAGTGATAAAGTCTCCCCTACTCTCTGTCTTAAGCAACCAGGCTGATGTTGTAAAAAAGAAACAGCACCCAGTTAAAGTGTGAAAGTTAAAACCGCTTTTATTGTGTAGGCTACAGTCAGCTTATTCCGGGTTTTACCCTGTGCAGTTATTCGGAGTCATGAAAGTAATCTTCATTGGAACAGAAAGAAAATTGGATATCGTTTTTATCGGCGGACAAGTTTTAAAGAAGAGAAGAACATACGGAGTGATGCAGGTGTAAGTTCACGTTATTATAATTTAGTAGCGCTTATTATACTTACGTTCGCGCATAGCTAGCTATTTTCAAGCCGCACTGCACTGTCTGGCTTATAGAAGCGGATCTAATCGCTTGAGGTTAGATAGATAGCGTTTTTGTTCTGCATGTTGTTGATGGTCGGGTGCATGCAAAATTGCAAACCCAATACTTTTGTGGATAACCAACTTGAATTTGGCCTTTCTATAGTGTAAAAAGGGCTGTGACAATGACATCGTCACCACTTTGCGTTCATTTGTGTAGTCTATGCTCTTCCTTCAACGAAGAAGAACGTGGAGGACCGACAGGAAAAACAACGGGACTCGGCTAGACTTTTCTCATTTGTTTACACACAATGGGCCTCATTTATCAATATTTTCGTAAATCTGTGTGTACATTTATGTAACTAACAAATTCTGATTGATTTAGCAAATGCCTATATCCACGTGTGTATGTTGATTAAAACCAATCAATTGTAAACAGAAACTGTGCGCCAAACTGGTGCCTCTAAAATACCTTATGAGGAATTCAATTTCAGGCAATTTAAAGAGATGGCCGGGGAAAGATGAAAGACACTCAATCTGTCTTTTGAAATTTTGTAAAGCATACTAACATGGAAACATAATGTAGCTAATTGCCTTACTTTTGTTTATATTGGCTACGTATACTGCGTATGTGCCACATAGGACAGGAATAAAAAGGGATGGAGCTGGTGGAAAATGTTGTGCGGTGTCCTAGGTGCTGTATACACACCGGAGCCGTGCTGCGTGCGGAGTAAAATGGGGCTAAGCAGTGGAATGTCAGGGCCGGGGAAGACTCAAGCTTGGCAAGATATTGCTGTTTTATTTTATCTTGACTACAGTAGCCTAAACACAGGTTTCACATCTATGACTCATTATTACTCAACTACAATCATGTGGCAAGTTAGCTTGCAAAGTTATACCTTCACCTATTTCTATGACTTTTAGGGAAATTTTGTTAACAGTTTTTGTTGGCCAACAGGTGCGAGAAATATCGCAACTTGAACTTACCAGAGGGCAGTGTTGACTGGAATGGTTAAGTGTCCATATTCTAATACAGTGTGGATGCATCATGATGCATCATGTTTATTGAGATTAGATTGTAATGTCTCACGTGTTATAACCATATTTGTGCTTGTTATACATGTATATAATGCTACCAGGTTAGATAATTATCCATTTCATAACCACATCTTCAACTGAAAGTGTGTGCTAACTGTGTGGCAGTGATAAATAAAGTGTTGAATTCAGTGGCATCTTCTTGTGTTTCTAACCGGACACGTTGCAGTGGGACAGCATGTCTAACCACTTTTAAGAGATAGTGGTGATGTCCTTAAGACACTACAACATTTTTTATGTAAACATCCACAGGACAATATGGCTTTAAAACAGAGAAAATGATCATGAAAAAAATCAAATGGAAAATAAGAAATGACAGATTCAATAGTTGGGGCCGTATTGATGCTGATTGAATCATAATCATATCATATTATTCTTATCTGAATAATGACTATTTAAATTTCTTGCATGTCTTGTTTCTGCTTAAACTAGAGCTAGGGCTACTATGTATAACATCGCCATGCTCTACCTCGATGTGGCCAATAATATGTTGGCCGGTCTCCCATTGCACAAGATGTGGCTTTAGACGATCTCACACTCCTTAGTGGAAATGTCTGTGTCTCGCGATTTGAACAGACATCTTCTGCGATCACCCTAATGAACTGGGCACAGGCAGTTTCATTGCTGTAGGTCGGGTTTACATTTAATCTGTTCCTTGATGATCTGGGACTTAAACTTAGTAAAAGGTAGCTCTTCTTTGGCTCTATTATAAGCAGTGTTAAATTGTTTTATCATTTCTGGCGCTGTGGGGAGGGGGGCTCCTCTGCCAGCCACACACCTGTCACGCCCAGGACGTTTTTCTTGGAGACATTGTGCTTTATTAGCATTTCAATTCGGAACGTTGATGCTCCGACAGCAAAAGCACTGTTCCCAGCCATGCTTTGTTCCCAGCCATGAGTTGCTTTGCACTCTTTGCAATAAATGCAATGCATAATGCATACATTTTATCATGTCTGAGCCACAGAAATTGGACAGAGTATATTTTGGAATTTTTGTATGTCGTCTGCTCTGGCTCGGAGTCAGATGAGGATTAGGCATCTTCCCGGTGACAGGGGAGACAGGTGGTGGAGCGGTTACCTCCACCGATGATGTTGGGTCTGGGCTGGGCCTTTCAGGGCCGGGGACAGGTTTAATTTGAAATGACCTGGCAGCGCAGGTCATTTCTGATTGGGCGAGTTTACGTGCATTGTATTCCAGGCGGCATTTTTAAATGCCTGCTACAGAGCTTGTTTTGTTTGTTGTATCACCATGGAGACATGCCTGTCTGCGTGCTCTAGTTTGGCGTAGCCTAGCCCTTCTAGCATTTCGGACACTTTCTAATCGTGTTGATTCACGCATCCGTTGTGCAAACCAAGAAATCGCGAGCAGCACCAGCGTAACCTGGACGTCCTCCATGCTTAGAAACGGCGCCGACCTCAGCTGTGGCTTTTTATATGACGCCATCATTGTTCTTGGATAGTCTTCTGCTTTACCGCCATCTACTGCATTACCGCCATCTACTGGCCTGGAGTGGAACGTTTTCACTTTTTTTCTTCAGACTAATTTGCGTAAACTCCCCGGGGTCTTTAGCCCCCGGTGGAAATGCAGGCTGAAGGAACCTTTTGTTCAATCCGTACTTGTTCCTGGGAGTTAAATTCCCAGGAACTCCCGGTCGAAATGAAGCTATAGATAGCATGTGAAATTGTGGGATGTGTTTTTTATTGTAGATGGAGGTTGCATATTTGACAAAAACTTCAATCAGTGGGCCTCAATCAATATATTAGTATAGTAGCATATATTGGTATTGAAGATGTTATTTTATGTTTGCATTGTGATTATTGTATTTATTTTTTTACAATCTTTTCGACCTGTTGCAGCCTGAGGAAAGCACGTTACAGTTTTATTCATGCAGGTATTCAAGGGTTGTGTGTGTATGAGTGTGCGCGGGGGCAGTATGTGGGTGGGGTGGGGCTTACATGTGTATGTGTGGTGGGGGTATGTGAGTGTGTATGTTACTGTGTGTGGGGGGGTATGTGTGTGGGTGTGGGTATGTATATGTGAGTGTGTGTGTGTCAAGGGGTATGTGGGTATGTGTATGTGAGTGTTTGCGTGTATGTTTCTGTGTGTGCATGTATGTGAGTGTGTGCGTGTATGTTACTGTGTGTGGGGGGGTATGTGTGTGGGTGTGGGTGGGTGTATGTGAGTGTGTGTGTGTCAAGGGGTATGTGGGTATGTGTATGTGAGTGTGTGCATGCTACTGTGTGTGGGGGGGTCTGTGTGTGGGTGTGGGTATGTGTATGTGAGTGTATGAGTGTGCGTGTATGTTTCTGTGTGTGGGTGGGGGGATGTATATGCGTGTTTGTGTGTGTGTGTTTGTGTGTATATATACAGTCAGGCCCAGAATTATTGGCATTATTGGCTGTATAAAATGAACAACACAGATAATGAGCTATATTTTATGTCCAAACATATGGGAAAACTATATACTTTTATCCTAATACAGTTATTCTATTTTTTATTTTCTTTTTATTGAGTAATACTATTTTATATTAAAAATGTAGGTGTCAAAATGATTGGCATCCCTAAAGATTATTTTAAATAAAATCAAAACAAATAAATTTGTTACCCCGTCTTGGGGTAACAAAGTCTCAAAATCAACCATAAGACGCCACCTCCATACCAACAGGCTCTTTGGAAGGGTTGCACGAAGACAGCCCTTACTGAGAGCAACCAACAAATTCAAGCGTCTGGAGTTTGCGAAACATCATTGGAACTATGACTGGAACAGGGTGCTGTGGTCAGATGAGACCAAAATTGAACTCTTTGGCCATGTACACCATTGGCATGTTTGCATCAAAAAAGGGATGCATACAAGGAAAAGCACCTAATACCTACCGTCAAATATGGTGGTGGATCATTGATGCTTTGGGGCTGTTTTGCTGCCAGTGGTCCAGGGGCTCTTGTTAAGATCAATGGCATAATGAATTCCACCAAGTACCAGGACATTTTAGCCAAAAACCTGGTTGCCTCTGCCAGGAAGCTGAGACTTGGCCGTAGGTGGACCTTCCAACAAGTCAATGACCCCAAACATACTTCAAAATCAACACAGAAAAGAAAATGAATGTTTTGCAATGGTCATCTCAGTCTCCAGACTTAAACCCTATGGAAAACATGTGGTCTGAATTGAAGAGGGCAGTCCATAAGCGCAAACCTAAGGATATGAAGGATCTTGAAAGGTTCTGCATGGAGGAATGGTCCAAGATCCCTCCAAATTAAATTACATTATTGGCATTTGGCAGATGCTATTATCCAGAGCGACAAACAGTTGATCAGAAGCAGGAGACAATCCTCCCCTGGAGCAATGCAGGGTTAAAGGCCTCACACAAGGGCCCAACGGCTGTGTGGATCTTATTGTGGCTACACCGGGAATAGAACCACCAACCTTGCGTGTCCCAGTCATTTACCTTAACCACTATGCTACAGGCCGCACAAATGTGTTCTCCAACCTTATTAAACATGATAGAAATAGGCTCAGTGCCATTATCCCTGCCAGGGGAGGCTGCACCAAGTACTAAAAACAGGGGTGCCAGTGATTGTGAAACCTTTTTTTTTTTGGAAAGAAATTCAGAATTTGAAAAATGTGTAATTTTGGTCGATTCCACTGCATCATTAATAAAGTAAAATATTTTCCACTTGTTGGAAAATTACAATATATCTGAGTAATGGTATTATTTGTTTCATACAGTCTTTTTTGCTCATTGTCATCAAGGGTGCCAATAATTCTGGACCTGACTGTATGTGTGTAGGTGGTATCTGTATGTGAATGTACACTTTGAGGTATTTATTAGACTTATTTTTTAGACTTCTACTGCTGTAGCCTATCCACTTAGTGTTACAGTAACAAGGCGTTTCTGTCTGCAGCACTGCGGCTCACTTTTTTTTTTGGTGTACTATTCTTTGAAAACTCTAGAGACTAGTGTGTGTGAAAATCCCCGGAGATCAGCAATTTCTGAGATACTCAAACCTCTCTATCTGCCACCAATAGTCAAAGTCACTTATATCAATCATTTTATATATCAATCATTTTATATAATTTTTTCCACATTCTGATGGTTGATGTGAACATTAACTGAAGCTCCTAACCCGTATCTACATGATTGTATGCATTGCACTGGTGCCACACAATTGGCTAATTACATAATCACATGAATAAGTAGGTTTAGTAAAGTAAAAATGTTCAGAATAAAGTGCTTGGTTAGTGTGTGTGTTAGTGTAGTGTGTGTGTGGGGTGGTGGGGGTATGTGTATGTGAGTATGTGTGTTTGTCAGGGGGTATGTGTGTGTGTGTGTGTGTGTGTGTGTGTGTGTGCATGTGTTGGGGGTATGTGAGTGTGAGTGTTAGTGTATGTATATGTGTGTGTGTGTGTGTGTGTGAGAGAGAGAGAGAGAGTGTGCATAGGGTGTGTGTGTGTGTGTGTGTGTGTGTGTGTGTGTGTGTGTGTGAGAGAGAGAGAGAGAGAGTGTGCATAGGGTGTGTGTGTGTGTGAGAGTCGGGGGGAGTGCAGGGTTGGGAACAAAACAATACGATCATGATCCGGGTGATTCTGCGATACGCCATATTTTGTAAGAAAATTATTTACCATACATTATGTTATCTGTCACTGAAGAACAATTTGTATTTATTTTTTTAAACAGGAATCAACCGTATACTCTTATACTGTTTACCTGCATTTTTAAGCGGTGTCAGTTTCACGTATTTTTAGACAACTGAAAACAAAGTGCATCGAGTTTGCCTCTATTCTCATTCAATACAGTTCTTTTTTGGGGCAGAAGGCATGTTGCTAAATGTTCATAAAGTAAAACATTCACTGGCAAAAACAGCTACGTGTCAAGCCCTTTACTTCATTATACCATTACCAGAAATCATATCGAACCATCTTGAACTGAAAGTACTCCATTTGATATAAATAATATTAAACCTATTAAATTTAACAATGGTTTTCTCGGCAGTTATTTCATTAACACATGTAGGAACTGAATGCAAACCCGTTTGAAAGCAACAGATTTCCTTTCTGACGTATCATTCCACAGAACTACAGTTCACAGTGCTTAAAGTGGGCTGGTACTTGATTTCTTCCCAGGTCGGCCACCGTTACTACTTATTTCATACCAACGCTCGTACACAAGCTATAGTTAGTTACCACAATAATACAATTTCAGTTTTAGGCTGACTATTTCGACTTGCAAAGATTACTACTAAAATAAAGGGAAGTTCTTATTGCTGTGTTGGGTATTAGAATCTGACAAGAGCTGACACCTTCCGATACATTTACGGAATTTAGAATTGTGAGTGAAGCGAACTGTTTGTAAATCTGTAATTAAGCGTAACGAACGGTTTGTAAAACTCTAATTAAGCATAGCCAACTGACATAGCTAAATGATCTGCGTCAGATTTGTATGATGAATACTGTTCCTATCGGGACATATAAAAGTTTATTTGAGAAGTAAAATGATGAGTTGGCGACCGGTCAGGTTTTAGCCTTCCTTGTTGTGAATGACGTAAATAGAGCATTCCCAAACCTTGCAACATTGTTTCGCATTTATTTCACAATTCCTGTGAGCAGTGCGCTAGCAGAGCGCTCCTTCAGCAGGCTAAAGCTATTGACATCATACCTGCCCTCGACAATGACCGAGGAGCGTCTTTCTCAGCTTGCACTTGTCTTTATCGGGGGAATAAGTATATTGAATATTTGTAGGCGTGATGCATGTATGGGAGGCTATTATGGATGTTAAATTAAACTAGAGATGTGCATTGCCTCAAGAAAATGCGAAGTGTGATCGGTGGAGTCGGCGGTAAATCGGTGGAATATTGCTGGTACAGCAAATACAATGGTATTTAAATATTTCCAAGCTGGTGTACAGGTGACCACTGAGTGTATTTGAGCTGTGCTAGAGGGCAGAGGCTATTGTGACATCACAGGCTATTGTTAAATCATAGGCTATTGTGAAGTCAAATCGGTGGACTACAGATGAAATCATAATGTTTGTAAACAAAGTTCGCCAAGATACTTCCGGGTGGCCAAGCGAACCAGAGCTGTGTAATGTGTAAAATAAATGTATCTTTTATGTAATGCTTTGTAAACTAGTTCACGTTATCTTAATATGACGTTACAGGTCACCAACAACGTAACGTTTTTGCATCCGATCGATTGCATTTATGGTAATTTCGCAAACACATGCGTGATGTGTTCAATTAAATTCATTAAATTAATGTAACCGATAGAATATGTTTTACAAAATGTAATGTGTAGTGTGCATATTATGTTACTACTTAACAGAAACATTATTAAAGAGTTCAATTAATTCATCTTTGACTATGAATTGGCAAACATGCTCTAAATTTGATGTGTGCTTAATTGTGATTTTTACCAATAGGGTATTTTATTGTTTCAAAAAACCTGAGACTCAGGTCCTAAATTAATGTGTAGAATATGAATAATGAAATATCATATTGGAATGGTTTTTGGTTCAGTCAGGCCCCAGTCAGCCTCACAGACATTCCCACAGAGAGCCCCAATGCCAGCCTCACAGAGAGCCCCAATGCCAGCCCCACAGAGAGCCCCAATGCCAGCCTCACGGAGAGCCCCAATGCCAGCCTCACAGAGAGCCCCAATGCCAGCCCCACAGAGAGCCCCAACGCCAGCCTCACAGAGAGCCCCAATGCCAGCCTCACAGAGAGCCCCAATGCCAGCCCCACAGAGAGCCCCAGTGCCAGCCTCACAGAGAGCCCCAGTGCCAGCCTCACAGACATTCCCACAGAGAGCCCCAATGCCAGCCTCACAGACAGGCCCACAGAGAGCCCCAAAGCCTCACAGAGAGCCCCAAAGCCTCACAGAGAGCCCCAATGCCAGCCTCACAGAGAGCCCCAATGCCAGCCTCACAGAGAGCCCCAATGCCAGCCTCACAGACATTCCCACAGAGAGCCCCAATGCCAGCCTCACAGACAGGCCCACAGAGAGCCCCAAAGCCTCACAGAGAGCCCCAAAGCCTCACAGAGAGCCCCAATGCCAGCCTCACAGAGAGCCCCAATGCCAGCCTCACAGAGAGCCCCAATGCCAGCCTCACAGAGAGCCCCAATGCCAGCCCCACAGAGAGCCTCCATGCAGCCTCACAGAGAGCCTCCATGCTGTGCAGAGATAGAGGAGGAAGAAGCCCATGCCCTAATAAACAAATCACTTTAAATTGACGCAACATCAGTTCCCACCTTCCGAGAGGAACTTAGCAGAGCAGTGGTGTCTCTTCACACGGACAGGATGACTGACTATATAAACCTAATAGTTTAATTTGTATATAGTCATATTAAAGTTATTGTTCAATATCATTAAAGTGAAACGTGTATCTTTTATGTAACACTTTGTAAAATACTTTGTTTATTCAAGTAAATTATCATTATCATTACGATTGATTTATTACCATATTTTCTTCTTTCTTTCTGAACAAATTTCTGTTTAATGGCACGACAAGATTAAATGTAATGTGATGTCAAATTGACTTGATTTCGGTATGTTTAAACTTAACAAAATGCTTGAGAATAAAGACTTTTATTGCGGATTAATTTAACATTAAAATGCACCCAAAGCCTCCAAATCGTGTCAGAGAAAAGAGGCCACAGCTCTGTGTGACACACACAGCTCTGTTAGTTTATATGAATGTGCTGTAAGGTGTGTGACACACACAGCTCTGTTAGTTTATGTGAATGTGCTGTAAGGTGTGTGACGCACACAGCTCTGTTAGTTTATATGAATGTGCTGTAAGGTGTGTGACACACACCGCTCTGTTAGTTTATATGAGTGTGCTGTAAGGTGTGTGACACACACAGCTCTGTTAGTTTATGTGAATGTGCTGTAAGGTGTGTGACACACACAGCTCTGTTAGTTTATGTGAATGTGCTGTAAGGTGTGTGACACACACAGCTCTG